>NC_073258.2:111277651-111580681 GCF_029289425.2 Pan paniscus
GCAACCAAAGGGAAAGGTTGCTGAAAGGGAGATTTGGCCCCTTCTCAGCTAACCCTTTGGCCAGGGGCTCAGCTCCAAGGCCCCCCGTCTGAACACCTGGGAATGAGAACACTGGGGCATGCCATTTTGAAAAGAAAAAACTACTAATTACCTGTATAGAATAGATATTAAGAAGAGATTTCTCTAGGGATTTCAAAAAAAAAAATCCATTGATTTAATAACTAACCAATTTCCTTATGGAAACAACGACATTTCATCAAGCACATGTTTAATTTTGGACATTCAACAATTTTCTGGATAAAAGAGAAAGAAACGCACATGGGAGCACACACACACACTCACTCGCTCTTAAATGGTCTGGACCATTGACCCTGCCAATCTCAGTGCTTACAGACCTGGTGAACATGAATGGGAAATTAGAATATAGGCTTTCTTCAATAGGTCTCAGTTTTTATGAACCGTACACAGAATGAGTATTTCGTTGCTTTGGTGTTGAACATTTTTTTTTGTTGTTGTTGTTTTAAAATGACCAATCTACTTCATTTCATACTCACTGGAGAAATGAATCTGTTGTAATCATGAAGGAAACCTTGGCTTTGTTGGACTTACTGAGAGATACTGTCTTCAACATGGTGCTCTCCTAAGGAAATTTCAAGAGTACTTTTAATCATTTGTGAGCATATAAGTTTAGTTTTAGATGCATATAATATAAAACTCAAATTAGTGACTTAAGATGAATTTTGATATCTTTCCAACAAAAATGTCCAGAGAAAAAAATGGTCCGGGTTGGTGACTCTGTGGCTGTGAAAGATCCAGGTTCTGCCTGTCTTCTGCTTCTTCTATTTGCCAAGACCAGCTTGGTCAGGGAGACCCTAACCCAGCAGCGCTAGAGGAATTAAAGACACACACAGGAAATATAGAGTGTGGAGTAGGAAATCAGGGGTCTCACAGCCTTCAGAGCTGAGAGCCTCGAACAGAGATTTACCCATGCATTTCCTGACAGCAAGCCAGTGATAAGCATTGTTTCTATAGATTATAGATTAACTAAAACGATTCCTTATGGGAAATAAAGGGATGGGCCGAAATAAAGGGATGGGTTTGGCTAGTTATCTGCAGCAGGAACATATCGTTAAGGCACAGATCACTCATGCTGTTGTTTGTGGTTTAAGAATGTCTTTAAGCGGTTTTCCACCCTGGGTGAGCCAGGTGTTCCTTGCCTTCATTCAGGTAAACCCACAACCTTCCAGCGTGGGCGTCATGGCCATCATGAACATGTCACAGTGCTGCAGAGATTTTGTTTATGGCCAGTTTTGGGGCCAGTTTATGGCCAGATTCTGGGGGGCCTGTTCCCAACACTATTATTGGCACATGTTTTCCAACTCAAGGCTACCCATGACCCAAGATAATTACAGTAACGTCTTAGAGTCACATTCTAGGCAAGAAGAAGGAGAAAGGGAGGAAAGAGCACAAAGGTGACACTCCCAGTCAAGTAAACCCCTTTGAGATGCTTTCCCAGCAGCTCCAACGATGACTTCAGCCTATATAGCATTGGCCACACCTAGCTTCAAGGGAGACTGGGCATACTGTTACCCAGACTAGTCCTGGGGTTCTATTAGCATGTGAGTAGGGGAGAATGAGTGTTGTGGAGGAAATAGTCTCTGCTATGAGTTTTTTGCTTATGAACTGACTTTAAAATCCAATCTCCATGTAAGGTAGATCTCCAATGTAACTCAGAGCCCTCCAGGTCTTCTGGGGCTCTTTGTGACTTGCTCATTCCTAGAAGGCAGGTATGCTGACATGGGCTAACCCAGAGGGCACTAGGGCACCAACTGACATGGTGTGAGTTTGCTCTGCAATTTGGATGGAGAGTAGAAGGGCAGAAAGTAGGTTCTTCATCCTTACTTTATAGAGGAAGAAAGCAAGTATGGCAGTGACAGTTTCTCAGGGACAAGAAGGGCTAGAAACATGGTAGTGCAGGATGCAGGAAGGAAGAGGCAGAGCTTTATTGGTGGTGGGGAGGTGGGGGTGGGGATGGAGGGTGGGGCCTTTAGCACTTTGTATCACCAATGCTGAGTCCTGGGAGGCTTCTGTAGAGGGTGTGTCAGAAAATGTTCGGGAGTGTATTAGGCCATTCTTGCCTGGCTATAATGAAATACCTGAGACTGGGTAATTTATAAAGAAGAGAGGTTTAGTTGGCCCATGGTTCCACTGGCTTTACAGAAAGCATGGTGCTGGCATCTGCTCAGCTTCTTGGGAGGCCTCAGGAAGCTAATAATCATGGTGGAAGATGAAGGTGGAGCAGGCATGTCACAGGCCAGAGCAGGAGCAAGAAGGGTGGGGAAGATGCACACGATTGTCAATGACAAGATGTCCCAGATCTTGTGTGAACTCAGAGCAAGAGCTCATTTATCACCAAGGGGATGGCCCAAGTCATTCACGAGAGATCTGCCCCCATGATCCAAGCACCTCCCACTAGGTTCCCCCTCCAACATTGAAGATTACATTTCAACATGAGATTTGGGTAGAGACAAATATCCAAACTATATCAAGGAGTGTACAAGCACCCACTTTTGGAATAGGCACTCTGCCAGGGAGGGAAATGTTTTTCTGCCCATACACAAATATACTCCTTGTTATTCTGACTGCTGGATTTGGCCAATTTTCTTTTATTCAGTATACCACTCTAGTCTGCCTTTGGTCTGATGTTCTCTTAGAGTTATTCTGAGAAAATACAGCCTGAGAAGATAAGCAGACAAGTAGACAAAGACAAATGTACAGGGATGTTCAATGCAGCATTGTTCAAAGATTGGATAAACCTTTAAGATTGGATTAACTTTTATTGTAGCCAATAAAAAATTGGATACGACCTAAATGTTCTAAATGTTCATCAATAGCATATCAGTTAAATTACGAAACAGTCATCTAAAGAATGCTGTGGGGTCTGTAAAACCGAAGCCAAGATTTATCAATTCACTGGTATAGAATGAGCTCCATGACATATCGCAGAGTGATAAAAGGGTCACAAATCATTCATTTATAGTAGTATCCCATTTATATAAAATGTTAAAAAATATAATCTATGCACATTTATGCACAGAACAATATCACAAAGGACGTGTTCCAAGATGTTTGACATGATGACATTTTATTTTTATTTTTTTGAGACGGAGTCTCACTCTGTTGCCCAGGCTAGAGTGCAGTGGCGCAATCTCAGATCACTGCAACCTCCACATCCTAGGTTTAAGAGATTCTCTTGCCTCAGCCTCCCAAGTAGCTGGGATTACAGGCATGTGCCACCACACCTGGCTAATTTTTTATATTTTTAGTAGAGATGGGGTTTCACCACGTTGACCAGCCTGGTCTTGAACTCCTGACCTCAAGGGATCTGCCCACCTCGGCCTCCCAAAGTGTTGGGATTATAGGCGTGAGCCACCGCGCACAGCCAGACATGGTGACTTTTTAATCTCTTATTCTTTTTTATACTTCCCTGTGTTGATTGAGCATTCCAAGGATGTGCTATCTTTATAATCCAGAAGAAATTAGGAATTTAGAATTTAGGAAAAAATATACGTATGTAAAAAACTGGAAGAAAACCCTCAAATGGCCATACCTTTTGGTTGGAATTATAGATACATTTTTTTCTCCTTTCTTCTCTTTTTTACCCCCAGACTTTCTAGTGTGATTATGATGTTTATAATAGAAAAATGAATTAAAAATAGTACTAAGAGATAATACTAATTGTTTTCAGGATGGTTATAGATGCTTTTGCATTCATAGTTGCATATCTACATAACAATTCAACCTCTCTTCCATCAGGGTGCCTAGTCAAGAAGGCAGGCACATAAACGACGGACCTTAAACTAAGGTGACAAGTGAGACATCAACAATAAGAACAAGGCCCCATGGGGCCACCAAGGAGGCACCAGGATCTCTGATCAAGCCAGTAGTGGGGTGGCAAATGACAATAAAACAATATTCATTTGTAGGAAAGGATTCACAAATCAAGGAGTTGAGACAGACCCCATAGGTCATCCAATTTCTTTCCTGTGAATGTAGCCATCTCCTCCCTTATATCCCATCAGAGGGAATTCGGTCTTTTCTTGAACAATTGCAGTGACCAGCAAGCTCAAAACCATGGACGTCTGCTATATCCATTGCTGAATGCTCCATTTGTTAGAAAGTCCCTGGTCATAGTGATCTCAACTCAGTCTCTTCGAAACTTGTACTCATGGTCCCTCTTTCTATTTTGTGCGTTAACAAGAGGCAGGTCTCTTCTACCATGACTGAGTGCCCTAGGCAGTGGCTTTCAAACTGTCAGTGAAAGCCAGGTTTCCCAGAGATGCCTCTTCTAAATGCTCTGTTTTGAACTGTGTATGTTCCTTTACAGAGCGAGGTGGGCACTGAGAACTTCAGCTCAGGTCGGGGCTGGCCAGCTCTGAACCTCACAGGAACAATAGTTCTCTTGCCTTGGACCTGCCTGTCTGTGTACAGTGGGGGCCCAGGCCCTGTCATTCTTGCTACCCCATCTCTCATTGTGGCTTCTGTTTCCTAGGTCCTCGAGGATTTTTCTCATTTCCCAGTCTGACTTTGTAGCCTTTTCCTACCTTTCTGTGCAGAGATAGTTTTGTATTTTCTGCTTAAGTTAGTCAAAATCAACTTCTGTTGTTTGCAACCAAAGAACCCTGTCTGGTACAGATGGCATTCACTTCTTTATCATAAATAGATATTACATTAATCACTCATGTTAAGATTCTGGTTAACCAAATCCATCCTTACCCCACTCCACCCCTGATTACTTTATACTGAGGCTGTCACTAAGCCAGATCTGTCTATCCTATGCATGTGGAAGTGATCTTTTATTTTTACCCTTTAATCTGTCTCCATTACATTAAATGTTGTTAATTTGGTCAATTTCTGTTGGGGTTACTTTTAATCTGGATGCCTGGCTTTCATCTATCACACTCATCTAGGTTTTCTGTTATCAGCAGATGCCACAAAATAACATAATGCATCCATGGACCACTGTCTAGATTCTGACATATTTGCTTCTGAATTTGATAATGCCAAGTGATGGTGAGAATGTGGGATGCTGGTGGGGTGTAAACTCATACTACCACTTTGAAGACAGACTGCAGGAAATTAAAATAAAATTAAAAATGGAGATACCTGGTCGGGCGTGGTGGCTCACGCGTGTAATCACAGCACTTGGGAGGCTGAGGCGGGTGGATCACGAGGTCAAGAGATCAAGACCCTCCTGGCCAACATGGTGAAACCCATCTCTACTAAAAATACAAAAATTAGCCAGGTGTGTTGGCATGCACCTATAGTCCCAGCTACTCAGGAGGCTGAGGCAGGATAATCGTTTGAACTCAGGAGGCGGAAGTTGCAGTGCGCTGAGATCACACCACTGCACTCCAGCATGGGCGACAAAGCAAGACTCTGTCTCAAAAAAAAAAAAAGAAAAAGAAAAAAGAAAAACACAACAACAAAAACCTATACCCTATAACAGAGAAATCTTATTTCTAGGTAAAATGGAAAATGTTCCCTTGTCCCCCTTGCAGGGTGTGCAATGGGGGTGTGGCTCGCTTCTTTGGTGCCCCACTGCTCAAACCTCCATGGAGAGCATGCAGACGGGCAGGCTGTGGTGCTCTGACCCCACAGCAGTGTCTAGGGGTGAATGTTTACCTGAAGCCTCAGTGGGCGTGTGTTACAGGGTGCTCTTTCAGTTTAGCAGTCCGTAGGTAGCTTGTGTTACTCAGCTGAATTAGACCCCTGCCTTATCGCAAGGACGGAGGGCTTTCTGTGTCCTGGGGTTTTTGCCTTGGTGTACCGGAAGAATCAGATCACTCATGTGCTTGGAGAATGAATGCAAGGTTTTATTGAGTGGAAGTAGCTCTCAGAAGATGGGGGGGCCAGAAGGGAGATGGTTTTCCCCTGGAGTCAGGATGCCCAGCAGCCAGGATCTCCTCCGTCTGCCCCAGCCAAACTCTGCATTGTTCCAGGAGTCGATGGCCTGCCAGTGGGTTCTTCTGCCAGCATGCTCCTCTCGACATCCTCATGACGTCCAGCCGCTTGTGTGTGCTTGTTGTTCTTCCGCTGGTGTGTTCCTCTTGATGTCCAGCCACTTGTGTCTCTTCTCGCTAGGGTCTTAGGGTTTTTATAGGCACAGGATGGGGGTGTGGCGGGCCAGGGTGGTCTTGGGAAATGCAACATTTGGGTGTGAAAACAGGAGGGCCTGTCCTTACCTAGGTCCATGGGCACAGGCCCGAGGGTGGAGCCCTTGCCAGGGACTATGCTCTTCTCCTCCCAGCACTTCCCTGCCCCACTCCCATATCATAGGTATACATGCTAAATAAGGTCTTCCACATGGCACATAGAGCTAAGTATTAGAACGCAGATTGTAATAGAAAAGTATTGGAAATGATGTACTATATTCATAAAATGAAATATTGTTTTAAAAATAGATTAGATCAAATTTATTACCGTGGATAAATCTCAAATATATAATGTCAAATGAAAAAAAGGAAATAGCAAAAGAATATACCTGGTATAAAACCATTTGTGAATTAAAAAAAAGAAAAAATACATATGTGATTTTGGATACCTCTATGCATGGTAAAAGTTTAAAAACATATGGAAGGGATACATATCAACTTCAGACTAATGGTTATCTCATAGAGAAGAAGGGACGAGAAAGAGATGGCGTGAGAAGGACTGATTCTATAATGACTCTATAACGATTTATGTGGAAATCTTTTTAAACTAACCTTTTTATAGATTTTTATGGTAATTAAAGCACTCGGTGCTGCAGATGACAATCTGGGGTCATACTGATCTGGGTCCAATTCTGGCTTCAAGCTGTACAACCACAGGTAAATTGTGTAAGCTCCGTCAGCATCAGTTTTCTCCTCTGTTAAATGGGAACAATAATTAAGCCTACTTTACAGACTTGCCATGAGAGTGGAATTATATTAGACATCTAAACGGTTGAGCATGCTGCTTGGTCTGTAATAGCGCTAAATAAATGTGAAATATTGGTTTCTTTCCTCTTGCTGAGGCTAGTGAAGCATAAATGGAAGAGGGTAGGAGTGGGAAGTGGTAGGATGGGGAGGGCAGGGAGGAGGATGAATAAGAGTTGTATTCACAGCCGATGTGGGGAACAACACCATGGGAGAGAGGAACTCCATGAGTGAGAGACCGCACTTAAGGAGAAGGCAATGAGTGAAACAGCCAGAAGCATTAGGGAAAAACAACCCAATGCAGCAAGTAACCCAATCCAGTGGAATGAGCTGGGAATCATGGCAGACCAGAGACCAGGAGAAGAAAATATATTTACACTCGTGGAAGGAAATGCAAATGGAAAGACAAATCCCCAGACTGGAGCAAGCAGGCTGGCCCTGCATCCCTGCCTCTCCCTGGGGGCTTCGCAGTCCCCGAGTCTGCCTTTTGCAGGTTACTTCTTTCTTAACCCTTTTCAACTTTACTCAGATTCTGTCAGGAAACCAGATGGAATAGGCTGGGCTACACTTCTCTTGAAACAATCTTCGACCACCTTACCCTGTGCTTTCAGGAATGCTATGGTTTGAATGATGGTGTTGCCTCCAAAATTCAGGTGTAGAGGCTTAATGGCTAGTGTGATAGTATTAAGAGGCGGGTCCTTTAAGAGGCAATTAGGTCATGAGGCTCCTCCCTCATGAGTGGGATTAGGGAGCTTATAAAAGGGCTTGAGGGAGAGGATTTGCTGGCCTTTTCTTTGTGTCTTGCCCTTCCACGTGTGAGAATGAAGCAAGAAATGCTCACCAGATGCCAGCACCTTGATCTTGGACTTCTCAGCTTCCAGAATTTGTGAGGAAATACATTTCTGTTCTCTGTAGGTGGCTCAGTCTCAGGTATTTTGTTATAGTAGCACAAATGGCTTAAGACACAGGAAATGAATGAAGTGTGGTGACCCTATAAAATTTTGTGCTCTTAAAACCCTGAAAAGCTGGTGTGAGTGAGGACTTTCAGAGATAACTCATTGCTTCAGCTAGAGAAGGGCAAAGGCTGGCCAAGTGACTCTCATTACCTTTTACCTTGAATCCTGCACCCCATTCTCCACTTTTCCACCTCCTCTCTTTCCCAGTCCAGTTTTATTTTTCTGAGATAGAGTTCAAAGTTTATCATTCTGCTCAAGAACATTCAATAGCTTCCCCATCGTCCTCAAAATTAAGGACTAGTCCTTTGGTTTAACCTTTAGGAACCTGCCATAATTTTACCCTAACCCATTTTTCTAACTTTTCCAACTTATTTTTCCTCTAGACTGATTCTTACATCACTACATTCCAGCCCCCCCCCCAACATTTACTGCTTTTGCATCTTTGTTCTTTTCATCATGTGTTCCCTCCATCCTCCCATTTCCATGTATCCAAATTTTTCTCATCCTTCATAGACTACTTCAAATGCCATTTGCTTTGTAAAGCATCTTTGGATCCACTTTCCTTCCTCCCCTAGCTGGATGTAAGTATTCAGTTCAATTTTACTTAAGAAACTATTGAGATCGGAGTCCAGATTGCCAACTAGATGCAATGAGGAAAAGCTTCTTCCACTGAGAGACAAGACCATCAAGCAGAGCAACACACTCCAAGATCTTCAGGAGGATGGCACTGAGAGCAGCAGATGGGGGACAGACAGAGGGAGGATGCAGGCCCTGGGCTGAAGTGGGGAGGTCAGTGGGGACCCTGCATGGGGTTGCTGAGCACCAGGACTCATTCCTGGCCACAGGAAGTTCCTGGAGAAGGAGTGAGTTAAATAGGTGTGGAGCGGCCCACTCTCACCATGGACCTCTGGAATCCTAGCTGCATGAGACCCCATGACCCCATGGGCATTTGAGCTGGTAGCGAGAGCTGCTTGGGGAGTTGGTGGGGACAGGTCTCTAGCCATGCAGAGCCCAGAGGGTTTGGTGCAGGAATGGCTGCAGTGGAGTATATTCAGGAACCCCCATCCTCCAAGGCTCACCATGCTCCTCTAGGTGCCTGTGACCTTTGTTGACTGTCAGACCTGAACAGAGCAGGGCTATGTTGCCTGTGGGATGGGCAACCCCCATGTCTGAGCACCCCCATGTCTGCTTGCCTCTCCTTGGGTTCCTGCTTGGCTGCGCCCACTTGCAGTACAGCCTTAGATGCCCGACTAGGGCATTTACCAGGAGCCACCACCATATCTCCTTCATAAGCACACCCTGTGTAACCACTGGCGAGCTTCTGCAGATGGGCCAGCATTGGCATGCACTCACTTGCGGCCTCCTCCTGTTGGTTTCCAGGTGTGCATGGGTGGACCTTGCCACCCTGCTGTCACTGGTGCATATGCACAGACCTCACTGCCATGCCATCACTGGACAAGTGGACACACGAGGTCTCCACCACCCCACTGCCACCAGTACCCAAGTGTGCATGCCAACTCTGCTGTGCCACTGCACTGCCACCCCCCTGTACATGCAGGTAGATTCCATTACACTGCAATTACTGGTGCATGTGCATACATGGACACTGCTGCTCTGCTGCCACCCGTGCATGCAAACACTGCCATGCCACCACCCTGCTGTTGCTAGCTCATGTGCATGAGCATGGACCCTGTTGCCACCACTCTGATGAGGCATTTTTTGCCAGCCCCCCCAAGCAGAGTGTTGTGGCCAGTGGACTGGGAACACCTCAGCCCCTCCAGTGCAGCAGGTGCTTAACCTTGAGGGGCCAGAGAACAAAGAAGCTGTGGGCCTGGTCCCAGCCCTTCAGGGTTAGAGAAAACAGGCCAGGAGTGCTAAGCTGAGCCTTGGCTCCCTGAAATCATCCACAAATGAAGCCAGTAGATTGAACCCAACTTATACCACAATCAAACCCTCAAGGGCATCAAGGATATAAAAGCAAAAGGCCCCATCCAAAAGACAGCAATTTCAAACATCAAAGGAACATCAGTTCACAGAGATGAGAAAGAACTGGTGCAAAAACTCTGGCAACTCAAAAGCCAGAGTGTCTTCTTACCTCCAAAAGACCACACTAGTTCCCCAGCAATAGCTCTTAACTAGGCTGAAATGGTTGAAATGACAGACATAGAATTCAGAATTTGGATGGCAACAAAGATCATCGAGATTCAGAAGAAAGTTGAAACCCAATCCAAAGAATCCAGTAAAATTTTACAAGAGCTGAAAGACAAAATAGCCATTTGAATTAAAAACCAAACTGATCCAGTATAGCTGAAAAACTCACTTCAAGAATTTCATAATACAATCATAAGTATTAACAGCAGAATAGACAAAGCTGAGGAAAGAATCTCAGAGCTCGAAGAATGGTTCTTTAAGCCAACTCAGCAGACAAAAATAAAGAAAAAAGAGTGAAGGAAACCCCTGAGAAATATGGGATTATGGAAAGAGAGACCAAACCTATGACTCATCGGCATCCCTGAAAAAGGAGGAGAGTGAGCGAGCAACTTGGAAAACATATTTGAGGATAATGTCCACAAAAATTTCCCCAGCCTTTCTAGAGAGATGTTCAAATTTAGGAAATTTAGAGAACCCCTGAAAAATATACAAGATGACCATCCTTAAGACACACGGTAATTCAGATTCTCCAAGGTCAATGTGAAAGAAAAAGATATTACAGGCACTTAGAAAGAAGGCGCAGGTCACCTACAATGGGAGCCCCATCAGGCTAACAGGAGAGCTTTCAGCAGAAACTCTATAAGCTAGAAAAGATTGGGGGGCCTATATTTAGCATTCTTAAAGAAATTTTGACCATGAATTTTATATCCAGCCAAACTAAGCTTCATAAGTGAAAGAGAAGTAAGATCCTTTTTAGACAAGCAAATGCTAAGGGAATTAGCATTATAACCAGCCTTATAGGAGGTCTTTAAGGGAGTCCTATACATGGAAATGAGTGACTGTTACTGGCCACCACAAAAACAGACACACTTAAGTAATAGACCATTGACACTATAAAGCAACTACAAAATCAAGCCTAGAAAACAACCATCTAACAATATGATGACAGGATCAAATCAGCATACATCAATATTAACCTTGAATGTAAATGGGCTAAATGCCCCACTTAAAAAGTGCTGAGTAGCAAGTCAGATAAAGAAGCAAGCCCTAACTCTATGCTGTCTTCAAGAGACCCATCTCACATGCAATGACACCCATAGGGCCAAAGTAAAGGGATGGAGAAAAATCTATCAAGCAAATGGAAAACAAACCAAAAAAAAAAAAAAAGATTTTATATTAAAATATAGCAGGGGTTGCTATTCTTATTTTCAACAAAACTGTCTTTAAACCAACAATGATCAAAAAGGACAAAGAAGGGCATTACATAATGATAAGGCATTCAATTAGACAAAAGGACTTAACTATCCTAAATACATATTCCCAACACTGGAGCACCCAGATTTGTAGGACAAGTTCTTATAGACCTGCAAAGAGATTTAGATAACCACACAATCATAGTGGGAGACTTCAACACCCCACTGACAGTATTAGGCAGATCAATGAGGCAGAAAACTAACAAAGATATTCAGGACCTAAACTCAAACTTGACCAAATGGACCTAACAGACATCTACATAACACTCCACCCAAAAGCACATGGCATACACTCTAAAATCAACTGCATGGTCAGCTATAAAGCAATTCTCAACAAATAATAAAAAAACAACAAACCTGAAATAATACCAACAATACTCCTGGACTACAGTACAATAAAAAAAATCAGTACCAAGGAGATCTCTCAAAAGCATACAATTATATGGAAATTAACCTGCTCCTGAAGGCCTTTTGGGTAAACAAAGAAATTAAGGCAGAAATCAAGAAATTCTTTGAAACTAATGAAAACAGAGGTATAACATAGTAGAATCTCTGGGATGCAGCTAGAGCAGTGTTAATAAGAAAGCTTACAGTGCTAACTGCCCACATCAAAAAGTTAGATCTCAACTTAAAAACCTAACATCACACCTAGAGGAACCAGAAAAACAAGAGAAAACCAACCCCAAAACTCACAGAAGAAAAGAAATAACCAAAATCAGAGCTGAACTGAATGAAATTGAGGCACAAAAAATACTATACAACAGATTAACAAAACCAAAAGTTTGTTTTCTGAGACAATAAAATTGATACACTACAAGCTAGGGTAATAAAGAGAAACAGAGAAAAGATCCAAATATACACAATCAGAAATGACAATGGGGACATTACCATTGATCCAAAAGAAATATAAAAAACCCTCGGTGACTACTATGAACACCTCTTTGTATAAAAACTAGAAAAACTAGAAGAAGTGGATAAAGTCCTGGAAACATAACCTTCCAAGATTGGACCAGGAAGAAATTGAGACCCTTAACAGACCACAATAATGAATTCCAAAGTTGAAGCAGTAATAAAAAGCCTACCAACCAAAAAAAGCCTGAACCAGATGGATTCATGGCTGAATTCTACCAGATATATAAGGAAGAACTGGACCAATTTTACTGAAACTATTGCAACAAGTTGAGGAGGAGGGACTCCTCCCTAACTCATTCTGTGAGGCCAGCATCATTCAGGCAGAGACACAATGAAAAAAGAAAACTTCAGGCTAATATCCTTGATTAACATACATGCAAAAATACTCAACAAAATACTAACCAACTGAATCCAGAAGCACATCAAAAAGCTAATCCACCATAATCAAGTAGGCTTTAATCATTGGGATGCAAGTTTTGTTCAACATATACAAATCAATAAATGTGATTCATCACATAAACAGGATTAAAAACAGAAACCACATGATCTCAATAGAAGCAGGAAAGGCTTTCAGTAAAATTCAACATCCTCTCGTTAAAAACCCTCAACAAGCTATGCATTAAAGGAACATACATAAAAATAATAATAGCTATCTGTGACAGACCCACAACCAGCATCATACTGCATGGGCAAAAGCTGGAATCATTCCCCTTCAGAACTGGAAAAAGACAAGGATGCCCACTCTCACCACTCCTATATAACATAGTACTGGAAGTCCTTGCCATAGTAATCGGGCAAGAGAAAGGAATAAAAGCCATCCAAATAGGAAGAGCGGAAGTAAAACTATCTCTGATTGCCAATGATATGATTCCATACCTAGAAATTCCCATAGTCTCTGCCTAAAGGCTCCTAGATCTGATAAACAACTTCAGCAAAGTTTCGGGATACAAAATCAATGTACAAAATTGGTAGCATTTCTATATACCAATATTGTCCAAGCTGAGAAACAAATCAAGAATGTAATCTCATTTACAATAGCCACAAAAAGAATAAAATACCTAGGAATACAGCTATCCAGGGAGGTGAAAGATCTCTACAGTGATAATTCTAAAACACTGCTGAAATAAATCAGAGATAACACAAACAAATGAAAAAACGTCCCATTTGTTTACGACAAGAGTTACAAAACACTGCTGAAAAAAACTGGAGATAATACAAACAAATGAAAAAACATCCCATGCTCATGGATAGGAAGAATCAATATTGTTAAAATGACCATACTGCCCAAAGCAATGTACAGTTTCAATGCTATTCCTATCAAGCTACCAATGATGTTTTTCACAGAATTAGAAAAAACTATTCTAAAATTCATACGGAACCAAAAAGAGCCGAAGTTGCAAAAGCAATCCTAATAAAATAGAACAAAGCTGGAGGCATCACACTACCTGATTTTATTTTACAAAACTAACCAGAACATGATGGTACTGGTACAAAAAGTTACATAGGTCAATGGAAAAGAATAGAGCACCCAGATATAAGGCCACATGCTTACAACCATCTGATCTTTGTCAAAGTTGACAAAAACAAGCAATGGGGAAAGGACCTCCAATTCAATATATGGTGCTGGGATAACTGGCTAGCTATATGCAGAAGAATGAAACTGACCCCTTCCTTTCACCATATACAAATGAAAGGACCCCTTCCTTTCACCATATACAAAAATCAACTCAGGATGAATTAAAAATTTTAAAATAAAACCTCAACCTATAAAAACCCAAGAGGAAAACCTAGGAAATAGCATTTTGGACATTGGCCTTGGCAAAGATTTTATGATGAAGACTCCAAAGCAGTTGCAACAATAACAAAAATTGACAAGTGGGACCTAATTAAAGAGTTTCCACACAGCAAAAAGCAAACAAACAAACAAGAAAAACCTATCAACACAGTAAACAGAAAACCTACAGAGTTGAAAATATTTGCAAATTGTGTGTCTGACAAAGGTCTGGATGTTAGCATCCAGAATCTATAAGGAACTTAAATTTATAAGCAAAAAACAAACAACCTCATTAAAAAATGGGCAAAGGACCTGAATAGACACTTTTTAAAAGAGGACATACATATGGCTAACAAGCATAGGAAAAAAATGTCCATATCACTAATTATCCGAGAAATTAAAATCAAAACCACAATGAGATACCATCTCACACCAGTCAGAATGGCTATTATTAAAAAGTAAGAAAATAACAGATGCTGGTGAGGTTGTGTAGAAAAGGTAATGTTTATATACTGCTGGTAGGAATGCAAATTAGCTCATCCATTGTGGAGAGCAGTTTGGAGGTTCCTCAAATAACTTAAAATAGAGCTAGCATCCCACCTAGCAATCCCATTCCTGGGTATATACCCAAAGGAATAGAAATCATTCTACCACATAGACACATACATGCATATGTTCATCACAGCACTATTCACAATAGCAAAGACATGGAATTAACCCAGATGCCCATCAACAATAGACTGGATAAAGAAAATGTGATACATATACACCATGGAATACTATGCAGTTATAAAAAAGAACAAAATCGTGTCCTTTGTAGCAACAAAGATGCTGCTGGAGGCCATTATCTTTTGTGAATTTACATAGGAACAGAAATCCAAAAATCACATGTTCTCACTTAGAAGTAGGAACTAAACATTGAGGACACATGGACAAGTAGAAAGAACAAGAGACGCCAGGGCCTACTTGAGGGTGAAGGGTAGGAGGAGGGTGAGGATAATAAGAACTGTCTATTGGGTACTGTGCTCATTACCTGGGTGATGAAATAATCTGTACACCAAAGCTGCGTGACATTCAATTTACTCATGTCACAAACTTGCACATGTATTCCCTGAACCTAAAATGAAGGTTGGAAAAAAAAAAAAAAGACACTACTGTGCTTGCTGGGCATGAGAAGCAAAAAAGAATAACACATCATCCGTCTCCTCTATCAGGAACACCTAGTTAGGAAGGCAGGCATATAAACAACGAACCCTAAGCCAAGGTGACAAGAAGATATCATCAATGAGAACAAGGCCCTAGGGAGCCACCATGGAGTCACCAGCATCTCTTGCCTCCTAACTTTTCTCTGATTCTTCTCTTGCCCGTTTCCCCCACCTTACAATTTCTTTTATTATTATTCTTATTATTATAATACTTTAAGTTCTAGGGTACATCTGCACAACGTGCAGGCTTGTTACATAGTATACATGTGCCATGCTGGCCTGCTGCACACATCAACCCATCATTTACATTAGGTATTTCTCCCAATGCTATCCCTCCCCCCACCCCCCACCCCACAACAGGCCCCAGTGTGTGATGTTCCCCACCCTGTGTCCAAGTGTTCTTATTGTTCAGTTCCCACCTATGAGTAAGAACATGCAGTGTTTGGTTTTCTGTCCTTGTGATAGTTTGCTCAGAATGATGGTTTCCAGCTTCATCCATGTCCCTGCAAAGGACATGAACTCATCCTTTTTTATGGCTGCATAGTATTCCATGGTGTATATGTGCCACATTTTCTTAATCCAGTCTATCACTGATGGACATTTGGGTTAGTTCCAAGACTTTGCTATTGTGAATAGTGCCGCAATAAACATACATGTGCATGTGTCTTTATATAGTAGCATGATTTATAATCCTTTGGGTATATACCCAGTAAAGGGATCACTGGGTCAAATGGTATTTCTAGTTCTAGATCCTTGAGGAATCACCACACTGTCTTCCACAATGGTTCAACTAGTTTACACTCCCACCAACAGTGTAATAGCATTCCTGTTTCTCCACATCCTCTCCAGCACCTGTTGTTTCCTGACTTTTTAATGATCGCCATTCTAACTGGTGTGAGATGTTATCTTATTGTGGTTTTGATTTGCATTTCTCTTATGACCAGTGATGATGAGCATTATTTCATGTGTCTGTTGGCTGCGTAAATGTCTTCTTTTGAGAAGTGTCTGTTCATATGCTTTGCCCACTTTTTGATGGGGTTGTTTGTTTTTTTCTTGTAAATTTGTTTAAGTTCTTTGTAGACTCTGGATATTAGCCCTTTGTCAGATGGGTAGATTTGCAAAAATTTTCTCCCATTCTGTAGGTTGCCTGTTCACTCTGATGGTAGTTTCTTTTGCTGTGTAGAAGTTCTTTGGTTTAATTAGATCCCATTTGTCTATTTTGACTTTTGTTGCCATTGCTTTTTTTTTTAAATTTTATTATTATTATACTTTAAGTTTTAGGGTACATGTGCACAATGTGCAGGTTTGTTACATATGTATACATGTGCCATGTTGGTGTGCTGCACCCATTAACTCGTCATTTACATTAGGTATATCTCCTAATGCTATCCCTCCCCCCTCCCCCCACCCCACAACAGTCCCCGGAGTGTGATGTTCCCCTTCCTGTGTCCATGTGTTCTCATTGTTCAATTCCCACCTATGAGTGAGAACATGCAGTGTTTGGTTTTTTGTCCTTGTGATAGTTTGCTGAGAATGATGGTTTCCAGTTTCATCCATGTCCCTACAAAGGACATGAACTCATTATTTTTTATGGCTGCATAGTATTCCATGGTGTATATGTGCCACATTTTCTTAATCCAGTCTATCATTGTTGGACATTTGGGATGGTTTCAAGTCTTTGCTATTGTGAATAGTGCTGCAATAAACATACATGTGCATGTGTCTTTATAGCAGCATGATTTATAATCCTTTGGGTATATATCCAGTAATGGGATGGCTGGGTCAAATGGTATTTCTAGTTCTAGATCCCTGAGGAATCACCACACTGACTTCCACAATGGTTGAACTAGTTTACAGTCCCACCAACAGTGTAAAAGTGTTCCTATTTCTCCACATCCTCTCCAGCACCTGTTGTTTCCTGACTTTTTAATGATCGCCATTCTAACTGGTGTGAGATGGTATCTCATTGTGGTTTTGATTTGCATTTCTCTGATGGCCAGTGATGATGAGCATTTTTTCATGTGTTTTTTGGCTGCATAAATGTCTTCTTTTGAGACATGTCTGTTCATATCCTTTGCCCACTTTTTGATGGGGTTCTTTGTTTTTTTCTTGTAAATTTGTTTGAGTGCATTGTAGATTCTGGATATTAGCCGTTTGTCAGATGAGTAGGTTGTGAAAATTTTCTCCCATTTTGTAGATTGCCTGTTCACTCTGATGGTAGTTTCTTTTGCTGTGCAGAAGCTCTTTAGTTTAATTAGATCCCATTTGTCAATTTTGGCTTTTGTTGCCATTGCTTTTGGTGTTTTAGACATGAAGTCCTTGCCCATGCCTATGTCCTGAATGGTAATGCCTAGGTTTTCTTCTAGGGTTTTTATGGTTTTAGGTCCAACATGTAAGTCTTTAATCCATCTTGAATTAATTTTTGTATAAGGTGTGAGGAAGGGATCCAGTTTCAGCTTTCTACGTATGACTTGCCAACTTTCCCAGCATCATTTATTAAATAGGGAATCCTTTCCCCATTTCTTGTTTTTGTCAGGTTTGTCAAAGACCAGATGGTTGTAGATATGTGGTGTTATTTCTGAGGGCTCTGTTCTGTTCCATTGATCTATATCTCTGTTTTGGTACCAGTACCATGCTGTTTTGGTTACTGTAGCCTTGTAGTATAGTTTGAAGTCAGGTAGCGTGATGCCTCCAGCTTTGTTCTTTTGGCTTAGGATTGACTTGGTGATGTGGGCTCTTTTTTTGGTTCCATATGAACTTTAAAGTAGTTTTTTTCCAATTCTGTGAAGAAAGTCATTGGTAGCTTGATGGGGATGGCATTGAATCTATAAATTACCTTGGGCAGTATGGCCATTTTCACAATATTGATTCTTCCTTCCCATGAGCATGGAATGTTCTTCCATTTGTTTGTATCCTCTTTTATTTCATTGAGCAGTGGTTTGTAGTTCTCCTTGAAGAGGTCCTTCACATCCCTTGTACGTTGGATTCCTAGCTATTTTATTCTCTTTGAAGCAATTGTGAATGGTAGTTCACTCATGATTTGACTCTCCGTTTGTCTGTTATTGGTGTATAGGAAGGCTTGTGATTTTCACACATTGATTTTGTATCCTGAGACTTTGCTGAAGTTGCTTATCAGCTTAAGGAGATTTGGGGCTGAGACCATGGGGTTTTCTAAATATACAATCATGTCATCTGCAAACAGGGACAATTTGACTTCCTCTTTTCCTAATTGAATATCCTTTATTTCTTTCTCCTGCCTGATTGCCCTGGCCAGAACTTCCAACACTATGTTGAATAGGAGTGGTGAGAGAGGGCATCCCTGTCTTGTGCCAGTTTTCAAAGGGAATGCTTCCAGTTTTTGCCCATTCAGTATGATATTGGCTGTGGGTTTGTCACCGATAGCTCTTATTATTTTGAGATATGTCCCATCAATACCTAATTTATTGAGAGTTTTTAGCATGAAGGGTTGTTGAATTTTGTCAAAGGCCTTTTTTGGATCTATTGAGATAATCATGTGGTTTTTGTCTTTGGTTCTGTTTATATGCTGGATTACATTTATTGATTTGCGTATGTTGAACCAGCCTTGCATCCCAGGGATGAAGCCCACTTGATCATGGTGGATAAGCTTTTTGATGTGCTGCTGGATTCAGTTTGCCAGTATTTTATTGAGGATTTTTGCATCAATGTTCATCAAGGATATTGGTCTAAAATGCTCTTTTTTTGGTTGTGTCTCTGCCAGGCTTTGGTATCAGGATGATGCTGGCCTCATAAAATGAGTTAGGGAGGATTCCCTCCTTTTCTATTGATTGGAATAGTTTCAGAAGGAAAGTTACCAGCTCCTCCTTGTACCTCTGGTAGAATTCAGCTGTGAATCCATCTGGTCCTGGACTTTTTTTGGTTGGTAAGCTATTGATTATTGCCACAGTTTCAGAGCCTGTTATTGGTCTATTCAGAGATCCAACTTCTTCCTAGTTTAGTCTTGGGAGAGTGTATGTGTCCAGGAATTTATCCATTTCTTCTAGATTTTCTAGTTTATTTGCATAGAGGTGTTTGTAGTATTCTCTGATGGTAATTTGTATTTTTGTGGGATCGGTGGTGATGTCCCCTTTATCATTTTTTATTGTGTCTATTCGATTCTTCTCTCTTTTCTTCTTTATTAGTCTTGCTAGCGGTCTATCAATTTTGTTGATCTTGTCAAAAAACCAGCTCCTGGATTCATTAATTGTTTGAAGGGTTTTTTGTGTCTCTATTTCCTTCAGCTCTGATTTTAGTTATTTCTTGCCTTCTGCTAGCTTTTGAATGTGTTTGCTCTTGCTTTTCTAGTTATTTTAATTGTGATGTTAGGGTGTCCATTTTGGATCTTTCCTGCTTTCTCTTGTGTGCTATAAATTTCCCTCTATATACTGCTTTGAATGTATCCCAGAGATTCTGGTATGTTGTGTCTTTGTTCTGATTGGTTTCAAAGAACATCTTTATTTCTGCCTTCATTTTGTTATGTACCCAGTAGTCATTCAGGAGCAGGTTGTTCAGTTTCCATGTAGTTGAGTGGTTTTGAGTGAGTTTCTTAATCCTGAGTTCTAGTTTGATTGCACTGTGGTCTGAGAGACAGTTTGTTATAATTTCTGTTCTTTTACATTTGCTGAGGAGTGCTTTACTTCTAACTGTGTGGTCAATTTTGGAATAGGTGTGGTGTGGTGCTGAAAAAAATGTATATTCTGTTGATTTGGGGTGGAGAGTTCAGTAGATGTCTATTAGGTCCGCTTGGTGCAGAGCTGAGTTCAATTCCTGGGTATCCTTGTTAACTTTCTGTCTCATTGATCTGTCTAATGTTGACAGTGGGGTGTTAAAGTCTCCCATTATTATTGTGTGGGAGTCTAAGTCTCTTTGTAGGTCACTCAGGACTTGCTTTATGAATCTGGGTGCTCCTTTATTGGGTGCATATATATTTAGGATAGTTAGCTCTTCTTGTTGAATTGATCCCTTTACTAGTATGTAATGGCCTTGTTTGTCTCTTTTGATCTTTGTTGGTTTAAAGTCTGTTTTATCAGAGACTAGGATTGCAACCCCTGCCTTTTTTTGTTTTCCATTTGCTTGGTAGATCTTCCTCCATCCCTTTATTTTGAGCCTATGTGTGTCTCTGCACGTGAGATGGGTTTCCTGAATACAGCACACTGATGGGTCTTGACTCTTTATCCAATTTGCCAGTCTGTGTCTTTTAATTGGAGCATTTAGCCCATTTACATTTAAGGTTAATATTGGTATGTGTGAATTTGGTCGTGTCATTATGATGTTAGCTGGTTATTTTGCTCGTTAGTTGATGTAGTTTCTTCCTAGTATCCAGGGTCTTTACAATTTGGCATGTTTTTGCAGTGGCTGGTACTGGTCAGTGAGTGCAGGACAGTGGGTGCAGTGCACTGGGCGTGAGCTGAAGCAGGGCGAGGCATTGCCTCACTTGGGAAGCGCAAGGGGTCAGGGAGTTCCCTTTCCTAGTCAAAGAAAAGGGTGACAGAAGGCACCTGGAAAATCGGGTCACTCCCACCCTAATACTGCACTTTTCCAATGGGCTTAAAAAATGGCACACCAGGAGATTATATCCTGCACCTGGCTCAGAGGGTCCTACGCCCACAGAGTCTCACTGACTTATAGCACAGCAGTCTGAGATCAAACTGCAAGGCAGCAGTGAGGCTGGGGGAGAGGTGCCTGCCATTGCCCAGGCTTGATTAGGCAAACAAAGCAGCTGGGAAGCTCGAACTGGGTGGAGCCCACCACAGCTCAAGGAGGCCTGCCTGCCTCTGTAGGCTCCACCTCTGGGGGCAGGGCACAGACAAACAAAAAGACAGCAGTAACCTCTGCAGACTTAAATGTCCCTGTCTGACAGCTTTGAAGAGAGTAGTGGTTCTCCCAGCATGCAGCTGGAGATCTGAGAATGGGCAGACTGCCTCCTCAAGTGGGTCCCTGACCCTGAGCAGCCTAACTGGGAGGCACCCCCCAGTAGGGGTAGACTTACACCTCACAGAGCCGGGTACTCCTCTGAGACAAAACTTCCAGAGGAACGATTAGGCAGCAGCGTTTGCGGATCACCAATATCCACTGTTCTACAGCCACCACTGTTCTGCAGCTACTGCTACTGATACCCAGGCAAACAGGGTCTGGAGTGGACCTCTAGCAAACTCCAACAAACCTGCAGCTGAGGGTCCTGTCTGTTAGAAGGAAAACTAACAAACAGAAAGGACATCCACACCAAAAACCCATCTGTATGTCACCATCATCAAAGACCAAAAGTAGATAAAACCACAAAGATGGGGAAAAAACAGAGCAGAAAAATTGGAAACTCTAAAAAGCAGAGCGCCTCTCCTCCTCCAAAGGAACGCAGCTTCTCACCGGCAACGGAACAAAGCTGGATGGAGAATGACTTTGACGAATTGAGAGAAGAAGGCTTCAGACGATCAAATGGCTCTGAGCTACAGGAGGAAATTCAAACCAATGGCAAAGAAGTTAAAAACTTTGAAAAAAAATTAGACGAATGGATACCTAGAATAACCAATGCAGAGAAGTCCTTAAAGGAGCTGATGGAGCTGAAAGCCAAGGCTCGAGAACTACGTGAAGAATGCAGAAGCCTCAGGAGCCGATGTGATCAACTGGAAGAAAGGGTATCAGCGATGGAAGATGAAATGAATGAAATGAAGTGAGAAGGGAAGTTTAGAGAAAAAAAGAATAAGAAGAAACGAACAAAGCCTCCAAGAAATATGGGACTATGTGAAAAGACCAAATCTACATCTGATTGGTGTACCTGAAAGTGACGGGGAGAATGGGACCAAGTTGGAAAACACTCTGCAGGATATTATCCAGGAGAACTTCCCCAATCTAGCAAGGCAGGCCAACATTCAGATTCAGGAAATATAGAGAATGCCACAAAGATACTCCTCGAGAAGAGCAACTCCAAGACACGTAATTGTCAGATTCACCAAAGTTGAAATGAAGGAAAAAATGTTAAGGGCAGCCAGAGAGAAAGGTCGGGTTACCCACAAACGGAAGCCCATCAGACTAACAGTGGATCTCTCACCAGAAACGCTACAAGCCAGAAGACAGTGGGGGCCAATATTCAACATTCTTAAAGAAAAGAATTTTCAACTCAGAATTTCATATCCAGCCAAACTAAGCTTCATAAGTGAAGGAGAAATAAAATCCTTTACAGACAAGCAAATGCTGAGAGATTTTGTCACCGCCAGGCCTGCCCTAAAAGAGCTCCTGAAGGAAGCACTAAACATGGAAAGGAACAGCCATTGCTTTTGATGTTTTAGACATGAAGTCCTTGCCCATGCCTATGTCCTGAATGGTATTGCCTAGGTTTTCTTCTAGGGTTTTTATGATTTTTAGGTCTAACATTTAAGTCTTTAATCCATCTTGAATTAATTTTTGTATAAGGTGTGAGGAAGGGATCCAGTTTCAGCTTTCTACGTATGACTTGCCAACTTTCCCAGCATCATTTATTAAATAGGGAATCCTTTCCCCATTTCTTGTTTTTGTCAGGTTTGTCAAAGACCAGATGGTTGTAGATATGTGGTGTTATTTCTGAGGCCTCTGTTCTGTTCCGTTGGTCTATATCTCTGTTTTGGTACCAGTACCATGCTGTTTTGGTTATGGTAGCCTTGTAGTATAGTTTGAAGTCAGGTAGCATGATGCCTCCAGCTTTGTTCTTTTGGCTTAGGATTGACTTGGCAATGTGGGCTCTTTTTTGGTTCCATATGAACTTTAAAGTAGTTTTTTCTAATTCTGTGAAGAAAGTCATTGGTAGCTTGATGGGGATGGCATTGAATCTATAAATTACCTTGGACAGTATGGCCATTTTTGCAATATTGATTCTTCCTATCCATGAGCATGGAATGTTCTTCCATTTGTTTGTATCCTCTTTTATTTCATTGAGCAGTGGTTTGTAGTTCTCCTTGAAGAGGTCCTTCACATCCCTTGTAAGTTGGATTCCTAGGTATTTTATTCTGTTTGTAGCAATTGTGAATGGGAGTTCACTCATGATTTGGCTCTCTATTTGTCTGTTATTGGTGTATAGGAATGCTTGTGATTTTCGCACATTGATTTTGTATCCTGAGACTTTGCTGAAGTTGCTTATCAGCTTAAGGAGATTTGGGGCTGAGATGATGGGGTTTTCTAAATATACAATCATGTCATCTGCAAACAGGGACAATTCGACTTCCTCTTTTCCTAATTGAATATCCTTTATTTCTTTCTCTTGCCTGATTGACCTGGCCAGAACTTCCAACACTATGTTGAATAGGAGTGGTGAGAGAGGGCATCCCTCTCTTGTGCCAGTTTTCAAAGGGAATGCTTCCAGTTTTTGCCCATTCAGTATGATATTGGCTGTGGGTTTGTCACCAATAGCTCTTATTATTTTGAGATATGTCCCATCAATACCTAATTTATTGAGAGTTTTTAGCATGAAGGGTTGTTGAATTTTGTCAAAGGCCTTTTTTGGATCTATTGAGATAATCATGTGGTTTTTGTCGATGGTTCTGTTTATGTGATGGATTACGTTTATTGATTTGCATATGTTGAACCAGCATTACATCCCAGGGATGAAGCCCACTTGATCATGGTGGATAAGCTTTTTGATGTGCTGCTGGATTCGGTTTGCCAGAATTTTATTGAGGATTTTTGCATCGATATTAATCAGGAATATTGGTCTAAAATGCTCTTTTTTTGTTGTGTCTCTGCCAGGCTTTGGTATCAGGATGATGCTGGCCTCATAAAATGAGTTAGGGAGGATTCCCTCTTTTTCTATTGATTGGAATAGTTTCAGAGGGAATGGTACCAGCTCCTCCTTGTACCTCTGGTAGAATTTGGCTGTGAATCCGTTTGGTCCTGGACTTTTTTTGGTTTGTAGGCTATTAATTATTGCCTCAATTTCAGATCCTGTTACTGGTCTATTCAGAGATTCAATTTCTTCCTTGTTTACTCTTGGAAGGGTGTATGTGTCCAGGAATTTATCCGTTTCTTCTAGATTTTCTAGTTTATTTGCGTAGACGTGTTTATAGTATTCTCTGATGGTAGTTTGTATTTCTGTGGGATCGGTGGGGATATCTCCTATAGCATTTTTTATTGCATCTATTTGATTCTTCTCTCTTTTCTTCTTTATTAGTCTTGCTAGCAGTCTATCAATTTTGTTGATATTTTCAAAAAACCAGCTCCTGGATTCATTGATTTTTTGAAGGGTTTTTTGTGTCTCTATCTCCTTCAGTTCTGCTCTGATCTTAGTTATTTCTTGCTTTCTGCTAGCTTTTGAATTTGTTTGCTCTTGCTTCTCTAGTTCTTTTAATTGTGATGTTAGGGTGTCGATTTTAGATCTTTCCTGCTTTCTCTTGTCCCCCTTCTTACAATTTCTTCTCTCTACACCTGTCAGAAGGTTGACTCTGACTGATAGGTTCCTCCCCTGCTTCAACCCCTCCAGAGTCTTGCTGTTGTACATGGAATAAAATCTAAACCCACCATCCTGACTTACAAATGCCCCTTGAAATGGGCCTTGTCCACCTTTCTGACTTTCTGGACTCCATTTTCTGCCTCTACCTCCCACATTGCTTCAGCGCACTAACCTTTCTGATCCTTAGACAGCCCAAATGTTTCCCTTTTAAGACTTTGAACCAGTTTTCCCCTTTATCTATAATGCTCTTCCCTCCTCGCTCTTGCCATTTCATTATCTGTTTAAATATCTCCTGCTTGGTGAGCACTTCCCTGACCCATCCAGATATAACCAGCTGTCCAACCGCACTCTTACAGCTCTTCACTGGCATTTGTCCTATTTGGCTGTTGATCATCTGTCTCTTCCCCTAACATAAGATCCTTGAAGGCAGAGGTCTTGCTATGTGGTTCATAGTTGCAGCCCCAATGCTCTAAAGAAACAAGGCTTGGCACAGAATAGGACCTCAGTAAATGTTTGATGAATGATTGAATAATAGAAAGATCTCATAGAAGAGTTGAGAGAGGAAGTTTATTATTGCAGGGAACAGCATTTTGGGCAAAGGGAACAGTATAAGTGAAAAGGAATGAGGAGAGTATTAATAATTAGATAGCTGCATGTACTTCCCAAATGTAACATTGGCTCATTTCATTAAAATTGCTTGTTAAATTGGCTTTCACTAAAGACTGTCAGTTTCTGAGGGCAGGAGCCTCATCTATCTTGCTTGCCACTGTATTTTCAATATCACACTGAAGACCCATTGTGGGTTCGCAACCGTTATAATGAATAAATGAAGGGAATGAAAGGAAGAGCAGTGGGACACAAGGCTGGAAAGATACTGTGAAGCCTCATTGCTCAGGGTTGAATGTTGAACAAAGGAGGTTTTATTTTTGTCCTGTAAAAAATGGGGAGCCAGTGAAGGTTTTCTTTGTGTGTGTTTTGTTTTGGTTTGTTTTTGAGATGGAGTCTTGCTTGGTCACCCAGGCTGGAGTACAGTGGCGCAGTCTCAGCTCACTCTGCTTCCCGAGTTCAAGCGATTCTCCTGCCTCAGCCTCCTGAGTAGCTGGGACTACAGGCATGCGCCACCACACCTGGCTAATATTTCTACTTTTAGTAGAGATGGGGTTTCTACTAAATGCTGGCCAGGCTGGCCTTGAACTCCTGACCTCAGGTGATCTGTCCGCCTCAGCCTCCCAAAGTGCTGGGATTACAGATGTGAGCCACCACGCCCGGCTGTGTGTTTTAATTTAATAATTATGTATTTATTGTATAACTTTAAATTTTTTTTTTTGAGACAGTTTTTTGCTCTTGTTGCACAGGCTGGAGTGCAATGGTGTGATTTTGGCTCACCACATCCTCTGCCTCCTGGATTCAAGCGATTCTCCTGCCTCAGCCTCCCGAGTAGCTGGGATTACAGGCATGCACCACCATGTCCAGCTAATTTTGTATTTTAGTAGAGATAGGGTTTCTCCATGTTGGTCAGGCTGCAGGAGGCTGAGAAGAAAGGTGTAGTGAAGTCCCATACACCATTTACCCAGCCCCTTCCAATACAACCATAGCACAATATCAAAACCAAGAACTTGATGTTGGTACAATCCATAGAACTTATTTAGATTTCACCAGTTTTATGCATGAATCTGTGCATGCGTCACTTCATGCCATTTTATCACCAGTGTAGTCTTAAGTAACCACCACCACAATCAAGATATTCAACTTGACTGTTGAGTACCTTTTGAATGGTACTTGTTGAGTACCATTGCCACAAAATTCCCTTGTGTCACCCATTTGTAGTCACACTATGCCCCCATCCCTAATGCTTGGTAATTGGTAATATATCCTTCATCTAATTAAATTATTTCATAATTGTTACATAAATAGAATTATGCAACATGTATCCTTTTAAGATTGGCTTTTTTCAGTCAGCTTAATTTCCTTGAGGTTCACCCAAATTGCAGTGTACATCAAGAGTCCACTCCTTTTCATTGTGCAGTGGTATTCCATGGTATGGATGTACCAGTTTGTTTAAGCATTCATCATTTAAAGGACATTTGGGTAGTTCCCAGAAGATCTTTGCTTAAGGGAATAATAGCATGCTGACTTTTTTCCTCTAAGGAGAGAATTCTAGAGACAGGGGAAGAAGGAATTTGATTAGAATAGTACTTAGTATAAAGAAGAGAAACAGAGACAAGTAGGAGGTCATTTCAATAGGACAAGAGGGAGATGAGGAGTGGAACTAAGGAAGTGGCAATGAGGATGGGGAAGAGCTCAGAGATTCAAGAGAGATTTCTGAGGTAGAATTGACAGAAAGGAGTTGGCAGAAATTTGATGTAGAAGATAAGATAAAATAAATCAACAATCCCTTAAATTGTTCTGGCTTGGTTAACTGCAAGAGTGGTGATTCTATACACTATGATATGCTATTCAGGAAGACAGGGCATTTAAGGAGGAGAAAAATGAATCTAATTTTGAGCACCCAGAGTTTGAGATGCTTAGCAAGAGATCCAAGTGGTAGTGCCCAGAGGTTCAGGAGAACTACCCGGGCAGGAGAGGCAATGGAGGAGCTTCCAGAATACAAGTTATATTTGGATCTGTGGAATGGATGAGATTGTCTGAGGAGTGACAGAAAGTTGAGTAGAGAGAAAGCTGAGGACATAAGCTTGGGAAATCAACATGGAAGGCTATGAAGGCATCAAACACAATGACAGGGAAAACTGTTGTACTGGCCATCAGGTGATCATTGGGTGATCTTTGCACAACCAGTCTCAGTAGACAGCATGATGGGGCAGGTGAGGTGATGAAGGAGAGATGAAGCAGTGGAGGCAAGTAGTGAGAGCTCTGAAGAATTTGGGAGCTGGGAGCTACCTGCAGGATCTCACCAAGATCCCCACATACCTGGTGCCCCCTGTGGCCATGGGGGCATACACCAATCCACCAGATGTAGCTTTTCTGCAAGTCCATATGTGATCCTGGGACTGGTCTAAGTTTAGCTCTTGACTAACACCTACTTGCCTTCTTGGGGATAGACTAGGAATGTTGCCCTGGGTCTGAGAAATGAACAGGTCTGTGAACTGAGGTCTTGATACTAAGTGAAGAGAGAAGAGATAAGCAGGGGCTGGCACAGCTGATAGAGTGAGGTCCCTGAGGAGTGGGAAGAGACTAGTGGAGAGATCTGTGTTGGGGGAAGAATCTTTGCTCAGAATCCGAAAGTAATTCCATCAGGATGGGAGAGATGATGACAGTTGTGATGTGCAGGAGAGAGGGGCTTTAGGCTACAACATTCTCAGTGAGGTAGGAGGTCATCGCAGTTGAAAGCAAGAAAGTAGGGGTTGTTCCATAGGTCAAAGAGAGTGATAGTAGCACCTGTCACCACCTGACATAATACTGGTGTGGCATTTGGCTGTTTTTTTTCTCAGTAGGATATATCTCAGCATTTAGAATCATGCCTGACACAAAGTAGGGCTTGATAAATATTGAGGGGATGAAAGAATGAACAAGGAGGAGCAAAATGACTGGTGAGCATCACAGAGGGCACAGCTGCAGTGGAAATAATTCCTTCCTCTCCTGCTCTGGCCCTCACGTCTGTACTTGTCCCCTGCTGCCTTGTAGCTGAGTTATTTCTAGTCATGTCTTGTCCCCTGTCCTGCACTGAACACTCTTTGGGGCTAAGTCTGCAGCTGATCCATCCTGCTGTGTGCACAGGTGGTAGGTGTTCAGAAATTATTTGCTAAATGAATTGATATGTGACCCAAATGTTAAGCAGCTTCAGTTGTTGCAAATGTCCTTGTTTTGTTGCATTAAAATCTAGCTTCTTGTGACTTCTATATGTTAGTTGACATTTTGCCATTTGGAATAAATGAAGCCTGTTTCTTCTACCCTTAGCCAGCTTTTCAAGTGTTTGAATCATTGTGGCGTCTCCCACACTTTCCCAGGTAAAGGTGTGTGATTCTTGTGACTGCCCCTCCTATGACTGGTTTCCAAGCCCCCTGGCATTCTGGTCTCTCTGGGATAGGAACTCCCATAGACACCATCGGACTATGCCTCTGCAGGGACCCAGGCACTCTGGTCCAGCACATATAGAAATGGCTGGAGGCCCTGTTTTTTAATCATCCCTTTCCAGAGTTTTACAGTCAACCTATAAAACTGTGAGGTCCAGTGAATTCTAAAATTAGAAGCCAGTCTGTCATTGGAGCTGACTTCTATGCCAGCAATGAGGTACATCTCTGCCCAGCAGGACCTGTGACCCTGAGCCTGTTAAGCTGGTAGCACTTTGCAGAGAGTTGTACTTTATTCCTTTTTGGGAGGTGAAAGGCAAGTGCCTCTGGCATTCCCCCTCTGCATTTTAAAAGATGAAGATAATAAATAAGGGGCCCCTACATCCCTGGGGTTGGGGGCAGACAGAAGCCTCCTTTTCAGCACTGCTGGGCAGAAACAGCTTTTGGGTGGAGTTGTTTTGCTGAAACTCTTCATTGCCTTTACCCCTTAGTACCAGGCTATGTGGGGAGTTCATTAGCTCATATTTCAGGTTTCAGTCAGAGGGGAAGAAACTGGCCTCCAAGGAGCAAGGGTATGACCCTTATAGATAACCCAGCAGGGTCTATTTTTAAATTTATTGAGAGATAATTAGCATACAATAAAATACATAGCTCTTAAGGGCTCAGTGCGAAGAGTTTTGAAAGTTGTAGACACCTGCTTAAACATTGCCTAAAGTAAGACACAGAACATTTCCATTACCCCCAAAGCTCTCTGGTGCCCCTTCCTAATCTAGTCCACCACCTTCCTAACTACTTTCTGCCTTCTATTATGATAGACTAGTAATTTCTGTCCTTGGGCTTCATGGAAATGGAATCGTACAGCATTCACTCTTTTGTGTCTTCTTTTGATCAACACAATGTTTTAGATTCTATCATGTTGTTGTATGTATCAGCAGTTTACTCCTTTTCAGTACCAAATAGTATTTCATTTCATGAACATACAATTTATTTATCTGTTTTCCTGTTAACAAATGTTTGGATTGTCTAAAGTTTTTGGCCATTGTGAATAGAAGCTATAATGAATCTCTGTGTGCAAGTCTTTGTGTGGACATATGGTTTTCACTCCTGTTAGGTAAGTATCTAGAGTAAATGCATGAACCTTAGAAGAAATTTTCAAATAGTTTTTCAAAGTGGCTATGCCGTTTTACACTCTTCTGCCCCACCCCACACCTGTCCCCAATAATGTATGTTCCAGTTGCCCTACATCTTTCGATGATGTCTTCTAAGTTTTATCCACTCTAGTGGGTATGGAGTGCTATCTTATTGTGGTTTTCATTTGCATATTCTTATAACTAATGATGTTAAGCATTTCTCAAGTGTTTTATGGGTCATTTGTAAATCTCCTTTGGTGAAGTGTCTTTTCAGATCTTTGCCCAATTTATAACTTGGATTTTTTTTTTGTCTTTTCTTGATTTGTAAGATTTTTTTTATGTATTCTGGATTTGTTAGATATGTGCTGTGTGTGTATGTAGCAGTGTGTGGCCTGTGGCCTATTTCATCTTCTTAATGGTATAATTTGATAAGGAGACATGTTTAATTTTGTTTATATCAATTTATCAGTTTTTGTCTTTTATGGTTAGTGCTGGCTGATCTAATTTTCATATGAGAGGCTCTTCTTAGCTGTGAGAGACAGGAGGTCTGAGATACCAGAAAATTACCTGGAATAATTGGGAGTGGAAGGGGCTGGTAGAACCTTCACCTTTTGAGGTTACAGCAGCCCTGCAGCTTGGTACTTGGAGAAGGCACAAGGTTAGTGAGTAATCAGGAGACCTAAACTCAAGGCCTGGCTCAGCCATTTACTACTTGAGTGACCAGTTTATTCATCTGTAAGATGGGGAGTTGTCGTTGAGCTTACTCAGCCCATATCACAATGGGCTTTGAAAAAACTGAAAGTCAAAAGGTGCTCAACAAGTGATCATGAGTATTATAATACTATAACCCCCATTATATTATAACCACCATTACATTATAACTACCATTATATTATAACCACCATTATATTGTAATATAATAACCACCACTCTTATTATCATCCATCCTACAGTGGTCCATTGTCTTGTTTGTGTTATCTAATTCCTGCTTCCCTGTTTCTTACTCCAGAACATTTCATGTTCAAAAGCATTTTTCTTGGGGAACAGGTGGGAAGGAAAGACTGCAAAACTTGAATCCATTTTTTGTCACTTGTTTGTATTTCCAGAAAAAACACCCTTGAGGTGTATTAGTCCTATGGTGCGTGTGCTGGGCGCTGAGCTGTGCAGTGGGAGCCTCACATGAGAATCTGAGAGGTTCACAATGGATGGGGACACAGAATGAGCCCCCGAGCAGGCTGCCACGGGTGTCTAGCCTTGTGACCTCTCATGGCTGCTTTTGTGATTTTTGTTCCCCCTCTACATCCCCAATTTTTAACATACCTTTAACCAAAAAACTCATGTGATTGTAGGTAGTTTATTTTGTCAGGAGTCAGCCCTTACTTTCCCACATGTTAACATGGGTTCATGAATTACATACAACCAAAAGTAACTGCCATTAACCTGTGCAGTTTTATAATTGGCTTTTTAAAAATGTCGAAAATGTTATGGGTATCCTGCTCCTACCTCTGAGAAACCCGAGCAGTCTGAGACCTTGGAAGGATGGTCCCTGCTCACTGCAGTCCACATCTTTGAGAAGAGCTACAAGAGGGCAATCTTTTTCTTTTTCCTTTCTTTAAAGTACAGTCCCTCTTAAGAGCAAAGGGGGCAGGCAGGGAGTCTCTTTATGATGCAGATTGCCGATTTGTGATGGGAATGATCTAAAGTTTTTGATAGGTGGAAAACATCCGCTCCCATGGTACCCAGCTGAGTTTAGGCCTAGAAGTGTTAAGCTGGACCATACAGGCTGCCCCTCCTCCAGCCAGACATGGGGGTTCAGCCTGATAGCCCAGGGCTCCTCGTTATTGCCCTCCAGAGGAGTGTTCAAAACATAAAAGTGGTCTGAGAAAGGCAGCAATCTTGTTTTTTCATGTCTCATTAGTTTATGGAGAAGCCAAAAAACTCCATAACAAATATTCAAATCCAGACCCTGTCTCCACCCTGAGATGGGTCCCCAGAGCCTGAGTGAGATGCGGTATAATCTGGAGAGGGAGGAGATGAGGGCAGGATGAAGTGGCGTGGGAGGCGGGGTGGAAAGTGTAAGGTCCTTGCCTGGCTGTGGTATCAGCAGTGAGTCCAGCAAGCAAAGGGTGTTAAGGGAATGAACTTGATCCTTGAGGCCTCAAAGCAGGAGTGGTCTCTGTTCTCTGTGTATATCTGAGAGAGGAGTTGGGAGGTGGGGAGGCAGCAAAGATAAGAGGCCAGTGGCTGGGTGTCATATTACAAAGCTGAGAGGAAGAAGCGAAGAAACGAAGAGCTCTCTCAAGAAAGATCAGAGAAAGCTGTGATTATGCAATATGCCCACTGCAGACAGACAGGCGGCACTGGCCCTTCATCTTTCTTAACCTCAGATTCCGAGAGAGCCTTTGTAGCCTGGTCAGTCACACACAGGCATGGGCTGGGCTGGGCTGGGGTGAACGTCAAAGCCCTGGCAGGTCTCACTCTGGATAAGAGGATAAACCTGGGGAAAACCGAAGACATTTCCAGGTTAGGGAACTGATGCTCAGCCACAAGCCTGGTTATCAGTTTCCCACATTTAGCCCCCTTCAAGTTGCCCCCACCCTCCCAACCAAGTACCCCAGGCCTCTAAAGCTCCAGCACTGCAGATGGTAGCGTGTGCAGCGCCCCAACCTGCCACACACTTGGCAGGCCCCACCCAGACGCGTGCCAACTTGAGCTTGGTAAAGAGTGAAACCGCAATCCATCCGGCAGTTGTTTTGTCTGCATGACACCAAACCAACCAGTTATTTACACGGGTGCCACATGGTAAGGAGAGCTATTTTGACTCAAACCAGCTCCTTGGACATTGTGGAGCCTGCGCTTGGTACCACATGGAAGGAAGGTAAAGACGTGTCAGAGACTTCCTCAGATTCAGGCTGAGTCAAACATCACTGCCCTGACTGAGACTGGGCACTGTTTTGGGTTGCCCCAATCTTAAGGCGTCAAGCATTTTTGTTCACTGCCACAGCTCTGAGTATATGTATGGCCTCTGTGGGTGTCCCTGGGTGCCAGGAGTTACACAGAGCAGAAGGAACACCGCGCTGTGCTTGCAACTGAGAGGATTAGAAACCAAAGCAGCACAGACACAGATCCTCACCTAAGACAGCACTTGGCATTGGAGAAGGGTTGCAGGGAAGCCAGTCTCTGGGTCATAACCTGGACGTGGCTTATCCCCAGGGTGGGTTCTCAGTAAATGTCAAATCACCAGCTTCTTGGGTGGGCAAATGCCAGGAATAAATGTGGACCATGGAGAAGGCACGAGAAACATCCTGCCACTTCCTAACTGTGGAACCTTTGCTAGATGTGGCCTCTCCTGTGGTCATCTGAGGTTGGTCTGTTGATTTCTGAGGTCATGTCAAATGGCTCAGATTCTAGATAATAGACTTAATCTTTTGACAAAACCTGGAGGCAATGGAAGGGAAAGAGCTCCACAAAATACCTAAGATGTCTGATTAATTTTCCCTCACCCATGCACACGCATAGAGGGCTTTAGACTTTTGGACAGTTTTCCCATTCATCACGTTGCCTTTGAATGCTCTTGCCCTAGATATCCACAGAGCCAGCTGCCTGTCTCAGCGAGGCTTCTCTGGATACCTGACCCCACGTTTTACCAGCTCCATCTGCTCCTGCCACTTCCATCTCCCTTCCTGGTTTTATTTCTCTACTTAGCACTTACTATAATTTGATATACAAAATATTTTCTCATTTGTCACATTCATTGTCTGCTTTCCCCACTAGAGTGCAAACTCCATGAAGGTGGGGAGGTTTCTTTGTGCACTGCTTGTTCACTGCTGTACCCGGTGAGGACAGCACCTGGCACATAGCGAGTTATTAATACATACTTATCAAATGACTAAATCATTGTTTTATGTTCTTTGAGTAGATATGTTACAGATGAGGAAATTGAGGCAGAATGTATCTACGCTTATTTCCAATGACTAGGTTTGGGATAGGCTGAGAGCTGTGCTTTCTGCTGGGAAAGTGCTCTTTTCTCTTCTGAGCAACCATGTCCCTGAGAGGTGGGTCCAGTCATGGTGTCACCAGACACATACTTTGCCCTCAGATGTCAGCCTGGCTGGAGCACCATCTGGTGACCAGTGAGGAGAGCTGGGGGTCGTCAGTGGGCTGCTGAGGTGAGCGATTATGGGGAAGAACAGTTTCTAAGTGAACACAAAGCGTTGGACCAATAGTCTGGGCAAGTACCAGGGGAGCACTCAGCTTGCCAGGTCTGTGCCCAAAAGTGGAAGAGAGGCACTGAGCCAAAAGAGATGGTTAGCCTTCAGGATTGGGACTAAGAGTGGGGAGGGCTGTGGGTGGAAGCAGAAGGGCCACAGGAGGGAGGGGAATCCTCACACACTTTTTAGGCTTGGAAAGACACAACCACTTCAAGTCAGATGGGTCAGGCCTCACCTCTAGGAACCCTGATCTATTCAAGCTCTTAGTTCAGCCTCCTGAGTAGCTGGGACTATAGGCGCTTGCCACCATGCCTGGCTAATTTTTGTATTTTTTGTAGAGATGAGGTTTCGCCATGTTTGTTGCCCAGGAAGTCTCGAACTCCTAGCCTCAGGCAACCCACCTGCCTCAGCCTCCCAAAGTACTGGGATTACAGGCATGAGCCACTGCACCTGGCTGACGGTGATTACTTTCTTTCAACACTTGAAATATTTCACTCTCTTTTGCTTGCATGATTTCTGATGAGAAGTCTGTTGTAATTCTTACCTTTGCTCCTCTAGGTATTTTTTTTTCTTCTTTCAATATTTTCTTTTTGACTTTGATTTTCTGTGGTTTAAATATGATATGCCTAGGTGTAGATTTTTTGGTGTTTATCCTGAGCTTCCTTGCTCTGTGGTTTGGTGTGTGTCATTAATCATGAGACGTTTTCAATAATTTTTGTTTCAAATGCTTTTTTTGTTTTTCTTCTCCTTCTGGCATTTGCCTTATATATATTTTATACCTTTTGTAATTTTCCCACAGTTTTTGGATATTCTATTTTATATTTTTCACTGCTTTTTCTCTTTGCCTTTCAGTTTTGGAAGTTTGTACTGACATTTCTTCAAGCTCACGGTTCTTTCCTCAATCGTATCGAATCTATTGATGAGCTCATCAAAGGCATTCTTCATTTTTGTTACATCGTTACATTGATTTCTAGAATTTTTTTATTCTTAGAGTTTCCATACCTCTGCTTATGGTATTCATCTGTTCTTGCATGTTGTCTAATCTTTTGATTAGTACCAATAGTATATTAATCATAGCTGTTTAAATTCCTGGTGTAATAATTCCAACATCTTTGCCGTATCAAAGTCTATGGATGTGTTTCACATATGTTCCACTGACATGTTTTTCTCTCTCTCCATCAATACTGTAATCTCCTGATTGCTCTAATTATATAGTAAGCCTTAATTTTGAGAAATGTGGTCTTTTCACCTTATTCTTCTTTGCCAAGGTGATGTTAGCTATTCTAAGGCCTGTGCCTTTCCAATAAATTTTAGAAGAAACTTATCTACAGCTACAAAAATCCTTTCTGGGAGTTTTGGTTGGAATTGAATTAAACCTATATATCAATTTGGGAAGAGTTGACATCTTTACTGCGTTGAGTCTTCCAATCCATGAATATTGCATATCTCCCCATTTATTTAGGTCCTCTGATTATTTTTACCAGCATTTCATCAATATTTTGTAATTTTCAGCATTCATATCTTATATATGTTTTCTTAGATTTATGCCTAAGTATTTCATTTTCTTTAGAGTAATTATAAGTGGTATTGTCTTTAATTTTACTTTCAGCATGTTATTAGCATATGTAAGTATAAAATGATTTTTGTGTGTTGACCTTGTATTCTGTGACCCTGCTGAATTAAATTATTAGTCCTAGGAGGTACTTTTAAAAAAATTCCTTGGGATTTTCTATGACAGTCATGTCAATCATGACACTTGCAGATAGCTTTATTTCTTCTTTTCCAATCTGTATGCCTTTGTTTTCCTGCCTTAGTTCAGTGGTTATACCTTCCAGTAGTATGTTCAGCAAGAGTGGTGATAGCAGACATCCTTGGTTTGTTCCTAATCTTAGGAGAAAGCATTTAGTCTTTCACCATTTCAGTATGAGATTAGCTGTAGACTTTTTGTAGATTTTTAAAAAATCAAACAGGCTGGGTGTGGTGGCTCATGCCTGTAATCCCAGCACTTTGGGAGGCTGAGATGGGTGGATTACCTGAGGTCAGGGGTTCAAGACCAGCCTGGCCAACATGGTGAAACCCCGTCTCTACTAAAAATACAAAAAATTAGCTGGGCGTGGGTGGCAGGTGCCTGTAACCCCAGGTACTTGGGAGGCTGAGGCAGGAGAATCGCTTGAACCCAGGAGTCGGAGGTTGCAGTAAGCCGAGATCATGCCATTGGACTCCAGCCTGAGTGACAAGAACGAAACTCCATCTCAGAAAAACAAACAAACAAACAAACAAAACCAAAACACAAACAGGAAACAGGTATTTTCCTTCTACCTTGCTGAGTTGTTATTTTTTTAAATCATTAATGGGTATTGGATTTTCAAATGTCTTTCTGTGTCAATTTATATGATACTACGATTTTCCATCTTTAGCCTGTTGATATATGGTTGATATACTGATTTTCAAATATTGAACCACTTGCATATCTGAAAAAAAATCCTACTTGGTCATTGTAAATAATTCCTTTTATTCATTGCTAGATTGTTTGCTAATTAAAAATTGGCATCTAAATTCATAAGAGACATTGGTAATGCCTTCTTTTCTTCCTTTTCTTCTTTTCTTCCTTTCCTCTTTTTATTTATTTTCATACGGTCTTTTTTGGAATTTGTATCAGGATAGTACTTGACTTCAAAAAATGAGTTGGAAGTGTTTCCTACTTTTCTATTTTCTGAAAGAGACTGTATAAAATTGGTTACAATTTTTCTTTAAAGGTTAGAATTCTCCAGTGAAACCATCTGGGCCTGGGAGATTTTTTTCTTTGGGAGCTTTACATTGTGAATTTATTTAATGATTATGTGACTATTCAGATTATGTTTTATCTTGGTGGTGTATTGGTAAGTTGTGGTTTGTCAAGTTTATAAGTGTGAAAATTATTTGTAGTATTCTCTTATTCTTTTAATGGCTGCAGAATCTGTAATGATATCTCATGTTTTATTCCTGATATTGGTGATTTGTTTTCTCTTTCATTAGTCTTCCTAGAGATTTAGCAATTTTATTGATTTTTAAAAATAAGCCATCTTTTTAATTTTCTCTATTTTTCTATATTCAATTTTATTGATTTCTGCTTTGATCTTTATTATTTTCTCCCTTCTGCTTGTTTTGGATTAATTTTGCTCTTCTTTATCTAGTTTTTTAAGGTGGGGTCTTAGCTTATTGATTGGAGATCTTTCCTCTGTTTTAATGTAAGCATTTAGTGTTATAAATTTTCCTTTAGGCACTGCTTTACCAGTATCCCGTATGTAGTAAATCCTCATTTAATGTCATCAATATGTTCTTGGAAACTGTGACTTTAAGCAAAAGGACAACAAAATGAAACCAATTTTACCTAAGGTTAATTGATATAAACAAGAGTTAAGATTCTTTGGTGTTTCTGGTCACAGACCCTGTCAAACTTCTAAATAAAGACCCAAATTATTCTAATATTGAATCTTGGAATAAATACTAACTCTATATATTTAAAATAGATTAACAAACACAAGTAAGATACTTACTCAGTTGTTCCAATTCAAGGTCTCGGGTGGCAGGTGCCTGTCCTGGCAACTCAGCGTGCAAGGCAGGAACCATCCCTGACAGGATGCCATCCCAACGCAGTGCACACTCACACACCCACACTCATCCTGGGACAATGTAGACATGCCAGTGGACCTAACGGGCACATCTTTGGGATGTGGGAGGAAATCAGAGTACCAGAAAAAACCCAGGAACACGTAAGGACAATGTGCAAACTCCACACAGACAGTGGCCCCAGCTGGAAATCTATTTATTTATTTTTCTTCAGTGTTACAGTGAAACAACATTGAATGAAATGACGTTATTCAAGGACTTGCTGTATTTTGAAATGTTGTATTTCCACTTAGTTTTGTGATTAAAAAAGTTTTCTTTTGAAACTTCCTCTTTGACTCACGGATATTTAGAAGTGTGCTGGTTTTCAAGTGTTTGGAGATTCTCCTGTTATCTTTCTGTTATTTACTTCTAGTTTAATTCCACTGTGGTCTCAAAACATAGTCCGTATGATTTCAATCATTTTAAAATGTTGATGTTTGTTTTATAGCCCAGAGTACAGCCTCTTGGTATCTGTTCCTTGAGCAATTGAAAAGAATGTCTACTCTGCTGTTGCATGGATTATTCTATAAAGGCTGATTAGATATGATTGATGGTGTTGATGAAAATTCTTCTATATCCTTGCTGGTTTTCTGTCTAGTTGTTTTATTGAATTGTTGAGAGAGGAGTGTGGAAGTCTCCAACTATAATTGTGGATTTGTCTATTTCTCCTTTCAGTTACGTCAGTTTTTGCTCTAATGTTTTGAAGCTCTGCTGTTTGTGCATACACATTTAGGATTGCTATGTCTTCTTGGTGGATTGTCATAAAATGTTCCTTTCTGTCTCTGGTAATTTTCTTTGTTTTATAGGTCTGTCTTTCCAGTTTTAATATAGCCACTCCTGCTTTCTTTTGATGAATATTTGCATGATACATCTTTTTCACCATTTTACTTTGAACCTACCTATGTTGTTGAATTTGAAGTTAATTTTTGTACATAAGAAATATTAGGTCATTAAAAAAACTGTTCCTCCTCCACCCCATACACACTTAAACATTCTGTCAATCTCTGTCTTTTGATCAGTGTATGTAGATCATTTACATTTAAGGCAATTCTTGATACCTTAGAGCTTAAGTATGCCATTTTATTATTTTCTATTTGCTTCCTCTGGCTTTATTATTCTGCTTTTTTTTGGCTTCCTGTGGGTTTTAAAGAATTTTTTTGGAATTTCATCTTGATTTATTTATTGCTTTAGAGATATACGCACTCCAAATATATAGTTTTTGTAGTAGTTGCTCTGGATATTACAATATACACCTGTAGCATATCACATTCTTCTGGTACCAACATTTTACCACTTTGAATGAAGTATGGGAACTTCATTTCCATTTAGGTCCTTTTATCTTTTCCACTTTTCAATATCATTGTTTTGAGTATCAAATGGTGTTATAATTTTTGTTTCAAGTATCAAATATGACTTATAAAACTCATGAGGATTGTCATACATACTCTTATTTTTTTTCCTGATGCTCCGAATTTTCCATCATTTACTTTGTTTAAAAAACTTTCTTTAGCAAATCTTTACAGGTATATCTGCTAGTGACACATTCCTGACATGTTCTTTCATCTGAGTATGTCCTTATTCTTTCTTCATTCATTGAGGTTAGTTTCACTGGATATGGGATTCTGGGTTGACAGTTCTTTTTCTTTCTGCACTTGTAAAATGTTGTGCCACTTCCTTCTGGCCTTCATGGTTTCAAATGATAAATCCTGTCATTTGAATTGTGTTTCCCTATAGGTAAGTTGTTGGTTCTGTTTTCAAGATTTTGTCTTTAGTTTCCAGACATTCAATTATGATGCCTTTGCATTTATCCTGCTTAGGTTTGAGTTTCTTAAATGTGTAGGTTTATGTCTTTTACCACATTTGTTCAGTTTTCAGCCATTATTTCCCTGAATACCGTTTCAGCCTTACGCTCTCTCCTTCTGGAACTCTGATACAAATGTTGGCTCTTTTGTTAGTGTTCCACGGGTCCCTGATACTCTATTATTATTTTTTCCAGTCTGTTCTGTTGTTCAGATTGTGATCAACTTCTATCAATCTGTCCTCAAGTTTACTGATTCTATCCTCTGTCATCTCCACTCTGCTATTGAGCCCATACACTGAGATTTCTGCTATTGTATTTTTCAGTTTAACAATTTCCATTTGGTTCTTTTGTATAATTTCTATTTATTTGCTCAGATTATATATATTTTTTCATTTAAGATAATTTGTATTTGGTTTCTGACACGTTTTAGAGTGGCTGTTTTAAAAATCATCTCAATGTTGACATTGTCTTTTCTCATTGAAATTGTGATTTTCCTGGTTCTTGGTGAGACAGGTGATTTTTAATTGTATCCTGGACATTTTGTCTATTATATAAGAGACTCTGGGTCCTACATAAATCTTTTTATTTTAGCAGTCACCTGTTTAGTTTCAGCATCCAGATCTGGCCTGTGTTTGGGATGGGGGCGCCCAATGACAACTTAATTTTCAGAGCTTTTGTGGTGTGTTATTTTGATGTTTCCAGTCAAGGAGGCCTCTTTGTTCCTCATGCGTGAGACAGCCCTGGCTGGGTATTTTTTGTGGTGGAATCCTTCCCATACCGTCTGGCTGTTTCAGTGTCTTTGGACAGGGGAAGGGAATATTACAGCAGCTGTGGCCAATTAGCTTCCCAGGATGAGCTGCCTGTTGTGGCTGGGTCCCTCTTGCTGTTGTTGCCTGACCAACTATCTTTCAGGGGTGAGGGGAGTCTCAGGCCTAGCAGGAAAGGTCATTTATTACTAGTGGAGCTCTTATCAGTCCATCTTGCCGATGGTTCCTGCTTCACCCAGTTGTGTCAGAGGGCTTCACATTGATCAGGGAAAGGGGCATTTCTGAGCTGCCCTGTGTTGCTAGTTGGGAAAGGTCAGGCCTTGGGTCACCTCCTTCTACTGGTGAGGAGATGTAAGATGCTCTGCCACTGTGTTGTTCCCCCACTCCTAGAGTTCAAAGCCAATTTCACTGCCTCTTATCCCCTTTCAAGATTCTCTTTTGGCTGTCTGTGGTATATTTACAGGATTTATAGTTGTACTTAGCAGAGAGGAGCATGGAGACACAAGTCTGCCATTTTGTGTAAAACAAATTCTCAGTCCAATTATTTTTATATTTATCATAGCTTTCTGATTTCTGATACGATTTTCATAAATTTGAGATACCCAGCCTAGACACAAGAATTTAGGAAAGTCTGGATGGTCCTCACATACATAATTTGTGCCTGCTTTATTATGAAAGAAGTATTGTCTTACCTATTTTAAGAGGAAAAGGTTAAAAAAAAAAAAAGAATCTGTGGTCAGAATGAGGTGCCAGCTGAATGTACCCAGGACACAAGATCTATTGTGAGCATTAAATGAAATACTACATGTAATACATTCATCACCAGTGCATGCATGCAACTAAGTACCCAATAAATGTTACTGTTCCCACTCTTCTACACAGCCCAATTTTTCCCTTCTCTGTTTAAAGTCCTTGAGGACAGAAATAATTTGTCTTTTTCACCTTGTATCACTAGGGTCTGGAACAGTATCTGGCAATAAAAGTTTAGCTGCCTGAATAACATTTTATCACTTTTAACATTTTCATTTCCCCAAGCCATGCTCTTTCCTTCTTTTCAGTTTTTTTTTTTTCTTAAACTCCCTGTGATTCAGTTTCTTGTACGAATTATAATGCTTACTTAAGGCTTTCCCCTCACTTGCTGTGCCATCAAGCAGGAAGCGTCTTGTGTTCATGTATTTTGATGATTCTCTGCTACTTAATCATCCCCTTCTTGGGAAAAGATACATATTTCCTTTCCTTCTGAAAATTTTAGGCAGTAACAATCACAGCCCCTGTGATCTGGCAGAGGAGGCGCATTTCTTTGTAGCACTCATTTTATTTGCTTAGAGTAATGGAACTACCTCACAAGTTTTTAGCTGATTTATTCACTTCATGGCAGATAAAGCGGCTGCAAGGAGAAGTCCTAAATTTAATTCCAAGTTACTGTAATCTAATATCAAGTTTAGACTACAAAAACAACTAGCATTTAAATCTTAATGTCTCCAAAGCCTATATATTACCATGTAAAATTCAACTCCAGAAAACATATATTTTTCTTTAACAAATGTTAAAATATATTTTGATCTAAAAATGTGTATGTGTTCTGGTGCTGCACTATGTGAACACACATTAAAGAACAATGCTTGGCCGGGCGCGGTGGCTCACGCCTGTAATCCCAGCACTTTGGGAGGCCATGGCGGGTGGATCACCTGAGGTCGGGAGTTTGAGACCAGCCTGACCAACATGGAGAAACCTCGTCTCTACTAAAAATACAAAATTGGCTGGGCGTGGTGGCGCATGCCTGTAATCCTAGCTACTCAGGAAGCTGAGGCAGAAGAATCACTTGAACCCGAGAGGCGGAGGTTGCCATGAGCCAATATTGTGCCATTGCACTCCAGCCTGGACAACGAGGGTGAGACTCTGTCTCAATAAAAAAAGGAGCGATGGTCATCTAATAAATACCATCATCTGTGTGTACTTCATTGGGATTTCAAAACAAAACTTTCCAAATTACAACCCAGAGCCCTCTGTCAATTAATTCTACCATGACATCTGACACTCTGGTGTGCAGAGATAGAGTTCATGGTATTTAAAAACAAACCTGAAGGTGGCTCAGGAATGGGGTAAAATGCTAGCTCAGGGTAAGTCAGCACAGAATTCAAGAATACTTAGAAACTTACCTTATGAGAAATCCTCGCAGCCAGAATAGATGTTGAAGAAAGTAAACATTTTATCCAACTTTATTATTCAGGGAATAAAAATTATTTACTAACTTTTTTTGTAATGAATTTTTCTTTGCATTGGAATAGGCAGTTTGTAAAGATGTTCTCTGTGTCATTAAAACATGAGCTGGCACTTTAGGAGGCCGAGGCGGTATCTCCTGAGCTCAGGAGTTCGAGACCACCCAGGGCAACGTGGTGAAACCCTGCCTCTACTAAAAATAAAAAAAAAAATTAACGAGGTATGGTGGCATGCACCTGTAGTCTCAGCTACTTGGGAGGCTGACGCAGGAGAATTGCTTAAGCCCCAGAGGCGAAGGTTGCAGTGAGCCGAGATTACGCCACTGCACTCCAGCTTGGGCTACAGAGTGAGACTCCATCTCAAAACAAAAACAAAAACGAAAACAAAACAAACAAAACATGACCTGGAAGGAAAATACAAATTAAACACTTGCCACCAAAATTTGGATGAAGATACATAATATTCTCAGAATTATTTTTTCAGCAGAAACAATATGGCATTGGTTCAAAGATGATATACATTAGATTCCTTCGAAGCAATGTCATGTCATGAAAAGTAGAAAAGCACAAAGGAGATAATCTCTTAAATTCAGTGCTTTTAGATGAAGACTCTTTTTAAAAAGTGAAATTATCATTGTGTTTCTGTAATATTTAGAGAGAAATCCTGTCTGGACTAAAGTAGAATATGTTTTTGAATCCCTTTGAAATAGTGATTAACTTTACACAGAGGGAACCTCAGCCAACTTTCAGATGGCAAAGCTGTAGTAGTCATGACAATCTCGTCATATTGAATACATTTATATGACCTGAAAAGCACTGATGTCTTGGTATGTGTCTGGGGTCATCTGGGTATTCTGGTTAGAATGGTCCAAACTTAGATAAGAAAATCTCACACAATCGAAGTGATCTTATGGTTCTTTGACATAAGAATACTGACTATATCTCATTCCAGGAGCACAGTGAAAACACAATGCTAAGAAAATGAAGACTTTGTATCTAAAACATGACTTGTTTGTTTGGTAAATAACATTAGAAAAAAAGTATTTTAAAAAACCACTTTTCCTAAAAAGACAGACTGACCACAGGTTCTGACTAAAAGCTCAAGGTTCAAATTCAACATTAATTATACTCTATGAAATTTCCAATGTTAGATTATACTCTATGAAATTTCCAATGTTAGGCAGAGATTGGGATCATTAACTAGAACAATTCTACAAAGGGCAATATTGCTCTGGTGGGATGGTTAATTCTGCAGAATGGCATTTTATTTAACAGACAGCATGGACTTCATACATATCCATTATCAGTGCCTTGAAAACCAAACAACTTTAAAAGTTAGCAGCAGTTTCTGCAAGTACAAAAATACACATTTATTACATAACATATGGTAGTAAAATTTGTCAAGATATATTATACAAACTCAAAGCATTTTAGATAAAGCATCAGTCTAATATATTATAGATTGATGGAGTATAATAAAATGACATATAGTCTGTCTTCAAATCATACAATATAATACTTTACAGCAATATTAACAAACTATTCACATTAAGAATTACAGGAGTATCTAAGGGAACACAGATAGTAGGAATGGTTATTAAAAAAACCTCAGCAACTATTTTCTTCTATGCTTCAAATTGGGTGAATGATTTTTTACCTGCTAACATGAAAAAAAAAAAAAAAAGGCAATTTCTTCCAGAAAGACACTCCAAGCCGTAAGAGCTTCATTCACATCTTGCAGTTCTGACAGTAGTATGCCCTAAGGGAAAGGGGAGTCCCTGCTGACTTTATATATTATACCAAAAAAGATGCATATGGACACTTAGAAGTCTTAATATGTAGGACTGGTTAGTTATAAAGTGAAATCGACTTCACATCTGTGAGTCAGATGGCCAGTGTCACGAAGTAGCTCTTTGGATACAGAGTTCTAAAAGATCATTGTAATGGTTAGCGCAAACAGGGCCATGTCCCCAAGAGGTAGGTAGCACCTATAGCTAATACTGAAATAACTTCTTCTATCTTAGAGAAAATATTTTTTCCCCTATAACTGAAAATGCAACCTTTAGAACAAAAAAGAAAGAACATTTGATATGACCATTTTCTGGTGATTAATAAGACAAATAATTTGGAATAAGCTAGCTTGTGAGAGAAAGGTCCATCTGATGGTGAACTAAAGAGAATAAATGGGCTCAGAGCAACTTCTTATAGGTTAGTAGTTAATGTGAAAGAAGATGCACATCCATTTTTAGTGCCATCCCTGCATACTAGTTGGCAAGGCCTGATAATCTATTCCTAGGTGACGAGATGCACTGCTGCAACCTTTAAGTCAAGAAAGCAGAGAAAGGTCCATGGATATAAAATAAACCAATGGGGTATAAGCCATGAAACATTTGGGGCAAAAATATGGAACAACGTCTGGAAGCAAAACCCAAAGCAAATGGCTGTCTGAGAAGGCCTGGTAGCCACTTTGTTGGGTATTCTATTGTGGGACTCCTTATAACCTGCCAACCTCAATATTGCTCTCTCAATTGCCAAACTACAAAAATCAATCAGAAAAGGGATGATTTATAAGTATGTTTTTCTGGCTGACTGTAATCTAAGAGGCAGGACTGTGCAGAAACATTTCAGCAAAGTGATGCCATGGTTTGATCACATTTTAACAGCATTTGTGTAATTGAGAAAGGACAGTTGTTGTGGTCTTTTCCTCCATATTGAGAGTGAACGCTGTCAGGAGGTCACCTTCTAAATAGAAGAAGTTGCATTTCTGAAGAATGTTCCTAGGCAGAGATACCTTTGAAAAGGGTACTGAAATGAGCAGCCATTTTCTTCTTTCTCCTCACAACTCTGTTTCCTGAAGCCTTGCAAAGCACTTCAACACGAATGAAAAAACAAACCGACAAATACAACCAACAAAACTGATATCATGGTACCCATGGCTTTTGAGTCACTCTGTTTTTCTCCACTCTAGCTGTAGCAATGGGCTGGTTCGTGGAATGATTCTGTAAGGACACGTGATTAGTAAGATCCCACAAAAATGGCCACTGGCTTAGATTTAGGGAAAGATTTTACATGATGTTCTTCATTACTGGACACACTTAATGCTTTGATTAGTGGCATTTTTCTTGCCTACTTATTAAAAACATTCCATGGAATGTAGATGGTTTCTCTGTACCCTTCCCCTCTCTCCTCAGGCCCCTATTCCTCATTCCTGATATCTTGGTCTTCTCAGGACATCAATCTCACAGACTGTTCCCATAAGTGCTTCCTCTACAGAAGATGCTTTCTCTAGCCCTCTGTTAGTATCTCTAAAACCACATGACAGGACCAATCCCAACCTTTAATAAGAAAAAGCCTCCCAAACACTTAGGTGACAAAATTTTTAGCATAAAGTATTTGTCAAGTAGTCTCAATAAAGAGAATTATTTCGTTGTCCTAAGTATTAGCAATGATAATCCTTATGCTACCTCTCCCAGGTATCTTATACAAAGGGGTCATAATAATTATTGTCTATTATTAACCCAGTTCCTGTTCTTGTGGACATCAGATTCTTACTATGCTTAAATGTCTTTGGTTAAATACCTGTCCTCAATGTCGCAGACCACTGTAGGCCCTGAGTTTGGGCTGGTCGCATCCTCTAGAGTCCAAGAGCTGGCTGAGGCTCTTTCCCAAGGCAGAGAACCAGAAGAGCTCTGACTACCAGGCTCTATTTCCTCATGTGACTTCATGCACAGCTTAAGTCTGCTCTCCACCAGGCTGAATGGAGAGCTACAGTGTCTCTCTGAGTCCTGGAAGGGAGAAGAACTACACCTTTGGGCTGATTGCACAGGGGACAGTCCTTCAGCTGCCCTTAAGGGCAAGTCTTTTTGTTCCTCTTGCAGTGAGTTGGCTTCTGGAACACCAGAAGCATGTGGGGGTGGCTCTAAGGGTCCTTTTGGAGAAGCTATTTTCTCTTCCTCTGGTCTGGCTGCCTTTGCTTTCTTTTTGAGGGACCAGTTTTTCAAACTGGCCACACCATTTCTCAACCATGTGCTGGGATGAAGAGTTACAGAATGCATTTGTGAATGCCACTCCATGGTGTCCTTCTTTGTATAGGCTGGGCGGCTGCAAGCCTGCCTTGATGAGGGACCGGGCATTCCAGAAACATGGCTGGCATTGCTAAAGTCAGGAGAAAGCTCTTCCCGTTTTCTCTGAGCCTGAAAAGTGCAATCTATTGGAGAGGAAGTCTCAGTGGGTGTAAACACAGAGTGTTCAGAAATCTGAGAAAAAGCACTGTCTTGGGAGCTTACTGATGAGCCGGATGGGGAAGTGCCTGGGGAGGATAAGCTGGAATAGCTGGTCCTTGGGCAAAGGTTTAATCTTGGGGGTAAAACCTTCTCAGTGTTTTGGTTTGTGGCACTACTCTTGCCCACCTCAATCCCCATGACTAAACTCTGATTAATGAGCTTCTGCCCCTCCATTTGCAAAGACTTATGCCGTTTGAGATAATCCTCCTCTCCATGCAAGAGACCAGCTTCACAGCTGGTTTTATGTTGTTTCTTTGAATAAATTCCCCTGAGATAGGTCAGCTTGCGGTTCTGGTCTTCTATGTTGGGCTCTGAGCAGCGCCGATGTGTCCTTGGACCCTTGAGGGCATCTGCTGTGTGTGGTGGGGAGTATCCAGATGTATTCACATCAAAGGGCTGGTTCTTGGAATGATCCTGTGAGGACATAGGACTATAAGATGCCACAGAAATGGCCACTGGCTTAGACTTAGGGAAAAGTTTCACATGATTTCCTTCACTACCAGACAAGCTTTTCTTCTTAGTGTTTTGAGTAGTGGCATTTTTCTTGCTGACATCAGTGCCTGTGACTAAACTCTGTTTAAAACATGTCTTTCCTTCCTCCTGGAGGGGTTGATTCTGCTTCAGATAGTCTTCATCTTTTTGAGAAAGAATTGCATCACAGCTGGACTTGCGTAGCTTTTTCTGATAAAACTCCCTGAGGTAGGAAAGCTTTGAATCCAGATAGTCGATGCTGGGCTCTGAGCAACGCCGGTGTCGCCTCAGGCTTTTTGCAGCATTTGCTGCAGCTGTGGACAGGTAGCTGGGTGTGCACATGGCAGATGGGGCCCTGGCATGATCCCGCAGTGGGATCTTTGTGTACACTAAAATGTTCACCGGCTTGGATTCAAGAGGCCGTTTCATTTGAACATCTTCATCTTTAGAATGGGCCAAGTCAAAGTCGCTTAGGGTTAAAAGGCCTTCCACCTCGGGCTGGTCAAGATCATAGTCACTGAGGGTTAAGACAGAGTCCATGCTTCTGCTCCCCTGGCCAAGTTTCTTTACCAAGTCACTGCATGGTGCATCAACATCCTCATTTAGCTCATTTTCCAAGCTGTCATAGGAGGAGTCATTCAGTTGAAAGCAAGAAATATCTGTCAAAAAAATTAAACCATGATTAACATATTTACTTACCACAAATATACTCATGCTTCCTTAAGAACAAACTATGGTGCTTAGCTGAATTCTCTTTTCATGTGAAGTGTTCAAATTCCTACTCTCAAGAAAGAGAGAATCTTTCACAATCTCAATTGTTAGTGAAGAATAAAAATAAAATTGCTGGGGTATAGGAGATTTATCTCAGTTCCTGACGAATGGGCTTTCCTTAAGTGAGATTTTCTTAAAGCAATGAACATGTCGTATGACCAAGAAATGGTAAAAAATATGAAGGAATTATTGCCTTCATAGTATAAGTATATCCAGATTCTGAGTAAGACTCTGCCTTCTAACAGATTGCTAGTGGTTATACATACTTAACACTAGTCTTGGGGAAACCATTTACTAACTCTAACAATGTCTCTTTTACAAAGTTCCTTAATATCCATTACCTTATTTAATCTTTACAACAACCATAAAAGTTAGACATTATTTTTATCCACATTTTAGAGATAAAGACAATGATGTTCAGTGGCATAGAATAATTGGCCAAAGATAACACATCTAGTAATTGATGGCACAAGGATTCATATTCTGAAGGCAGCTGTATGTCTTCGAATTCAGTGTTCCCCCACCCTCCCAGCCAAATGATGCTAGTTGTTTCAAACTGTTTCATAGCACACTAGAATTCTGACGTGTCTGAGGGACCAGTACAAGGAAGGAGAGGACAAAAAAAAAAAAAAACAAAACATTCATGCCTCTACTACCTCTGGGCTTTCTACACCAGTTTCAACCATAGCAGTTCTATTATATATATTAGGGTTATTCATAAAGTTAAAAAGCCCATCAAAAAACATCATACCACAGCATGCTGCCACTAACTTATTGAAGGCTGGAACCTAATCTTTACATAGTTCTTAATCCCACTACACTGTTAACATATGCTGACCTATTGGCAGGCCATCTAAGGAAGGATCAAAAAGCCCTGGGCCCCATTGACCTGGATCAGAGGCTCCTTTCACTTCAGCTGCTGTGGGCTCCAGGAAAACCCCTATCCCAGCACGTTTACAAACAAACATGTGTCTATTTCTCACAAAAACCAATCCAATTATTCACAATACCTGAGGCATTCTCTCTAGTGTCACATCTCACTGAAACCTCTCTGAAGAGGGAAGTGATTTCTTCTCCAAATATCCTAAGGCAATTCTCAATCAGAAATTGTATAAGCAGGGAAACCTGTAAGAAAAAGGACAAACGAAGTATTACTTTTCATATTACATGTTTATAAATCACATTTCATATATAAATCCTGATTTTTAACAAAAAGCACATCTACCCAGAGAAAAATTCATATCGGCTTTAAAAGTACATTAAACAGTTTCCCTAAAAAACTATGATACTTTTAAAAGTAGTTTGGGCATAGAAATGTAATCAGTGGACTAAAGTTATTATTTGTAGCCTTGGCTTAATGTTTTATACCAATGGCTCTGTCTGTAAAATTGGGTAAAGAAATATATTTTGTTATTAAAATTTATAAAGCATCATTAGACAAAGACTTATAAAAACTATTTCTTGTGTAAAGGGCAGGCTGTCATAAGCTTGGGAAGAGGGCTCATCTGCGAGTGCACTGTGAAGGAGAAAGAAGAAAGACAGCTAGAAAGAAAACTTGTGTTCCTGACTAGTATCTACCCAGTCATTTGGCTGACAGGTCTATCCATGTACTGCCACCTTCTGATAGGCTCCCTAACAAGAGGTGCTTGCAGGGAAAGGTAAGAGTTTACTAGGGAGCTTTGTGACTCCATTGAGAGGTTCTGGAACCTTTCTGAAGTTCCCTTGCCCCAGTAGCTGAGGCCAAGGGGCAGGAGAAATGTTAAGAGCAAAGGGACCTGATATCCCCACACCCCTTATTAACTGTCAGGGACTACAGGAGTGTGATTTCAAATAACTACTGTATTATCACCGACTCCATTTTATTTTTAGATGAGGACACTGTGGGTCAATGTAATTTTGCCCAAGACTGTACATCTGGCAAGGGGTGGAGCTGAGAATGGAAGCTTAGCTGTCCTAGTTCCAAAGTCCTTTTTTTCTTTTCATTTAAAAAATCTTATCAGCTGCTTTATCACTTTATGGTTTTAATCATGGTGTTTAGCCTCCTTAAAGGGAAAAGAGAAGTAACCCATCTGCTATCATTTTCTACTTAACAATTCACTTTCCTATAGTCTACCAGTAAAGTCAAATTTATAAGGATACGGTATATTTAAGTTATTTAAGAAATCATCTTTTAGAATACCCCAAATTTCAGTTTCAAAACGGGGACTCAGTCTCCCAGGGCATAAAAATGAAAAACTTCATTACCTTTTTTGTAAATTCGTTTTCTAGTTCTGGGCTGGAGGAAGTAGGAGGCCAAAGAATACTTGGAGCGACACACACAGCTAAATTAAATGCAGTCATCTGATTGGATGAGGAATGTTGCTCAATGTTGTGTAACACCCCAAAAAGATACCTTAGGAGAACAACATTGGCTCTCGGAAGCTGGTCTAATAGCCTAAAGACAGAAAAATTACTCTTTAAGCAAGACATTTCATTCAAAAACTTGTAAAGACAAGCAACTCTCACTTTGAATGGGGAAGAGGGAAATCAAGAACACAGTTCAGATATGCAAGAGTTTCAGTTAACATGGTACCATACAAAGTGAGGACTGCCTGTACAGAAAGAAAAAATAGGCATTGGGAATTTATTTTTTGTTTTTGTATATTGTCTTCACATCTCAAAGAAAATGTAAAAGAATGCAGAAAAATATTTCATTTAAAAAAATGCTGCCTGAAATATTTCCCTGAAACTAGCATAATGCAAACTTAGGCCAATCCTGTAACATTTCAGAATATTTTCAACCAAAAACGACAAAAAGCTTTCTGATAAAATTAAACAGCAATTTATAAAATGCTCATTTAAGTAGCAACACAGAAATGCTGTCTCTTGGTAAGAACCCAAACCTTAGCTATCAAGACGTCCAGGTCCATTTTGAGAGCTTATGTTCTGCTCCACCAGCTTCCAAGGTCAATTTTGTCCTAAATCTGTTTCATTGTATCACTTTCACATATAAGTTGCTTATAGTAGATTTTCTACTGTTCTCATGTTGTTATTGATAAGGGATTTGTAAATGATCAGTCAGCAAAAATGACTACTATTATCCAAAAAAGTTACAAATATACTGATATTCATGACTGTTTTTTTTTTTCAATAGAAACCTGCAACCTAGGGAAAACTAGGGAAAAGATGATAGTCTGACTGACTGCTGCTTGCACAAATAGCAGGGAGGCCTTTCTTTAGTACAATGGACTGACAATGAGCATAGTTTTTGTAAGGGTAAGTTATGAAGGACTTTGAAATAGAACAAAAGATTACTGGGTGTATTCAATGGAAAATAAGGCATCTAGCATAAGCTTTTGGGTTTTCTGCTTCTATGGGGCCCTAAGATTTTTCACAATAAGAGCTATTTTACAACTCTGTGTAAGTTGTAACTAACTGATAGCAGTGCATCTAATACTTGTCTAAAGATGTGAAAATTCTGGTGGAGAGAGAACTGATTGATCTGCACCCCTGCCCTGATAGAAGAGGTCAGTTTTGTTTGTATTTATTTGCAAATTCACTTTAGCATTTCTGATTCATATATATATGAATATATATGTGAATATATGTGAATATATACGAATATATGAATATATGTGAATATATGAATATGAATATATATGATATATGTGAAAATATATATGAATATATGAATATGTATGTGAATATATGTGAACATATATGAATATATGTGAATATATATGAATATATGTGAATATATGTGAATATATATGTGAACATATATATGTATATGTGAATATATATGTGAATATATATGTGAATATATATGAATATATATGAATATATGTGAATATATGTGAATATATATATGAATATATATATGAATATATACATATGATTTCAACTTTGAAATTTCCTTTGAACTGGTTGTAACATCTTACTAATCTTACTAGTTCCCTCATAAACGATTTAAACAAAATATTTCACGTGTTTATATTTGCATGAGAGTCATAATTTTACCTTTTTCCAAAAAAATCCTTTAACAGCTTATAGGATATATAGCAACACAGTTTAGAATTTGATGCTCACTATCTGAATGGTTTACGCCAAACTATAATGGAAGTGGAGGTGGTATTTTGTTAAACGGCCTTGGTTTCTGGTGTCTTCAGCAGCTGTACTATGTTCTACTGGTGAAAGGTGTAGATAATTCATATATGAAAGTTGCTTAAGAAAAAACAACTGTACTAAACAAGCAAATGCAAGTAAATAATATTGAGATTCTTGAGTATTCACAGAACTAGAAATACTGCTTTTTGTTAAGGGACATTTCTTTCTTACTCTCTTATAATGCAGGAAAAGTCCAGGAATGGGGTAGTGAGTTCTACCAGCAATTTCCCTTTGCATGAGTAGAGACAGTACATCCTTTGTGATCAGACGTCCTTTGCAACTCTGCTTTTCCTTTCCACTTTTCAAGGACTTAACTGTGTCTTTGCTGTGCTTCCACAATACTCTCCAAATCTCTCTTCTAGCACTGATTGTACTGCATTGTAATTCTTGATTTTTCTATCTACCTTACCAGACTGAGTTCCATGAGAAGACAGAATAAGTCATTTTCTCTGTATGACTTCAGTTGGTGAATGCAATATATGATGAGTTGTCTGGTTAAATATTTACAGAAATTAAGATCATAAACTGAAGACTGGGTGTATAGTATTAGCTAGTGGACTAATGGATTTCAGCTCCTATCAGATTCAGGTATATGGAAGGTGTACAATGTTCAAGTATTACAATGTTCAACTATAAGATTAAGAAGGAAAACAATGACAAACTAGAATAAATCTATTTTTAAACTGGTCCACATGGATATGACTTTGATAGCTGTCATTATTTTAATAAATAATCTTATAAAATATTTTTAAAGTATTTTTGAGACATGACCAAATTAGAATAATTACCTTTGAACAGTATTTATTTTCTCTTCATCATTTCCTTGATCCATTACAGAGACCCAGTGATCATAGAGATCTGATGAAAAAATACTTCCTGGAATATTTCGCAGAAAATCCTTAAATAGATGGAAAAACAAATATTTCAAATAATTATCCTCATGCCAAATATGTATTAGAGAAAGTAGAAGACATTTTGTTGAAAAGTTCCCTTACGTACTCTCTTCTGTGAACTACACAGAGCTCTGCGCCAACTCTCCATTGACTTGGGGACACAGAAACATGTACTTTGATTTTCTTATAGCAAAGATCATTGGGATAACTGGAGTCTTCATTACGGTGGGAAAATAAAGGACAACTCATTTGGCTGAAACTTACTGTTTGCATATATTTTAGTGAACTAGTATGACATGACAAGGTCTGGCAGTAAACCATCCTAAATTCCTTTTCCCCTGTCCCTTAGACAGCTAGTTCAAGGAAATGTACCAAGGTATCTATGAGGTTCATTGTCTGGTAGTCATTCATTGAATCATTCTACATGCATTTATTCATATGTGCCAAGCACTATTTAAGTTGCTAGGGATAGAGAAGTGACTAAAACAAAGTCTCTGTTATCTTGGAACTTTATATTCCAGTGTTATTAGTGCAAAATTGCATCAAGAGGTACTTAAGGTTTCTCCCTGTATTCCCTGTAGAAAGGCTCTCATATATTTAGAGAGAGAGAGCATTTCAGGTGATGGCTGGGTTCTAGAAACTTAGGCAGCACACCCATGCCTGATGTATGCTAAATAACATGTCCACAGGATATTATCCTTTTCTAGGAGACCCTATTCTACTGAGACCACTGGCAGGGCTGAGTGTGGTAAGGCTGAACTATGACACAAACAGGATATGACCAAGTATGTTTGTTGTTTAGCTTTTGTTGTTTGGCTTTTGTTTACAAAAAGCTTAAAAATAACAAAATTTGGTTCTTGTCTTGGTCCTACAGAGTTGATTCTAGGCCAACTGTCTCTCTTGCTTTTGGTATGGCATTACCAAGGTCAAGCTTGCAGTCTGATCTCCACCTTAGTAAACTTTAGGCAGAGTAAACTCAATATCGTGTTTAAGTACCATACACATGGTTGGCTACCCTCTTGCAATTTCATGCTTGCAACATGAGGACAGGTGAAAGTCTGCAATTGGGCAATTTTACCTCTTGCTAAACCAAATAAATAATTTTATCTATGTGCCTTATTGAAGGCAACACACAACTTGTTACTTAGATATCATGTTTATAACAGTAATATAGAAGCTGTGATAACTTATTGTTACAATCAGCTGATTATGTGGGCATCTTCCCCACTTGCTTATGAGCTCCTCCAGGGTAGGGACAGACCCTTCTTTGTACATGTCAATGCCAAGCACAGTCCTAGCCATAGTAGAGGACATTAGTGAACTGCTGCTAAATTGCATATGGCCAAATATTAATGGGAGCCAAGAGAAGGCCAATCAACTGTAACTGAGATTTTAAGATAATTTGAAAAGCCTCTTTGTAGTCATGTCACTTTATTACTATCCTTTTTTTTTTAGAATGTTTAACAAGAAGGAAGAATGACTAATTCAAAGTCTTCTGTTCTATTATATCTTCTAGCAGAAATGTAGCTGCATGCTTGTGATTCAGGTATATCATTACAAAAGTTACCTCTTTTTGGGTAAAGTGATTGAATTTTCATAATTCCAAACTAATTTTAGCTGCTGTACCCACTTTAGAAGTTAGATTTAGAAGAAGCAAAATCTGTTATTTCAAAATGTGGTAGGGACAATAGCTCTCTTTTTAAATCTCAGTGGAAAACATACTTATGATCTGTCTTGAAGAAAAACATCATTAACATCTTAAACCTACACTTGAAAGATAATAACTCGTAACATCTCAATGAACTCTCCCACAGCTGGAATAACAAGTTACGAAATACAACCATCATCACAGCTGAGAAGGACACTTAGTTGAATGTCTCCTCTCCTCCAAAACCAGAGCCAAGGCCATCAGCAGAACCCTCAAAGTCATCTGAGATGAGATACTGCAGGATTAAATATGAACTTTTCCTCAAAGGTTTGATGGATCAAAGTTATAGTGTCTTCAGCAATTTTTATCCAATTATAGTTTGAAGAGTTAAGCTATAACTTAAACTTATATTTAAGCAAAACCAGCATAAGTGAAAAAAAGTACCACTTCAAAACAGATTCAAAAACAAGAAATAGAACAAAAGCTTAAGAACTTTTGCTAAAAATTATCTCCCTTTCTGCAACCACTTGGAAGAAAAGGGGGTAAAACATAACGATAAAATGTTAATTACTTGGAACACATTTAACCAGACTTTTCAATCATTTGGATCATTTTTTGCCTTTTGGTTATTTTTGGACAAATATTTCTGCAATTTGAAACATAATTTAACTCTTCTAGAACCATGCTTCTTTGCAATAGCATCAATAGTTTAGCACAAAATTTTAAGAAGTGTAATGCTATGAAGAATAGCATAGTAAGAAATTTTTTTTTCTGCAAACATTCTTGGTTGTTAAAGAAAATTGTTTTAAAACACAAGCTTGGGAGGCCGAGGCGGGCGGATCACGAGGTCAGGAGATCGAGACCATCCTGGCTAACACAGTGAAACCCCGTCTCTACTAAAAATACAAAAAAATTTGCCAGGCGTGGTGTCGGGCAACTGTAGTCCCAGCTACTCAGGAGGCTGAGGCAGGAGAATGGCATGAACCCAGGAGGTGGAGTTTGCAGTGAGCCGAGATCGTGCCACTGCACTCCAGCCTGGGCAACAGAGTGAGACCCCGACTGAAAAAAACAAAAAACAAAAAAACACAAGCTTTACCTTTGTAAACTAAGAGATACATATAAAAAAGGAAAATTTGTCATGCATAAAAAACCTTGGCATATATATCTGGCTACATATTTTTACATATGCATATTTGTATTTTACATATACATATTTTTATTGTGTTCCAGGATTGAAGAGTAATCATAAACCCTGTGCAAAACAGATGAGGTGACCTTAGCTTCAACCCTCCAGTTCTCTTGCATGATATCTAATTGCAAAAATTTATAGCAGGGTTTAAGAGCAGATATGGCTTATTTATCCAGAAACATCTGATTGTATATAAAGTCATGAAGTAACATTCTGTAAGCACCTGGGCACTCAGCTGGAGTAGGGGTATGCAAGAATCTTCTTCACCATATTTTCCTTAACTTGGTTTTCACGTTTCAGCCTGAGATACAGGCTGGGGCCTTGTCTTGACCCCTAGCTCTGGTGCATTCCAATCCTTTGGGAGGTGAGAGCCTGACACAGGTCTGCAGAAGATACTGCTAAGGTCAAAAGCTCTGCTTAGAGCTCATTTTGACTGTAGGTGTTTCCAAAAATGTAGAGCATTTCCAAGAATGTGGGGGCAGAAAACATTTTAGAACTCTCTATCTCTGTAACCATGGATGTGACTTAAGTAACAATGGGTAAAGTGTAAGAACCACAAAGAATGCCAAGTGTGGTAAAAGTAAAGGAAAACTTAGATGCTGAAGTCATTCCTACTCCACTTTTAAAGTAAAAGGCATTAGGCTGGGTGCGGTGGCTCACGCCTATTATCCCAGCTCTCTGGGAGGCTGAGGCAGGTGGATCACCTGAGGTCAGGAATTAGAGACCAGCTGGGCCAACATGGTGAAACCCCATCTCTACTAAAAATACAAAAATTAGCTGGACCTGGTAGTGCATGCTTGTAATCCCAGCTACTCGGGAGGCTGAGGCAGGAGAATCACTTGAACCCAGGAGGTGGAGGTTGCAGTGAGCCGCAATCATGCCATTGCACTCCAGCCTGGGCGACAGAGTGAGACCCCGCCTCAAAAAAAAAAAAAAAAAAAAAGGGAAGGCATGATGATTATGAAAATAAATGGAATTTTCAGTGATCTCAGCAATTTTTTATTTCAATTGTGAGCCAAATGTTTATTATGGCAAACTTCTTTAACTGTTTTCAAATGTCTAATGTTTATATTTGAAAACTGCCTTCATTAAGAAGGTAGTAAGAGAGTGAGGAAATCATATGCAGGATGTCTGTTTTGGTATACGTGTGTTTTTTGATTTTTTAAACTTACAATTTTTATTTTTTACATGGAGTGGCAGAAGTAAAGATGAGATTAGTGTGGGATAAAAATTTAAAAAGCATATCTGATATGTCATATCATCAGTGGTAGCTTTTAAAGTCCAATGTTGACTTTGTGAAATGTTTTTATAACACTTTTTAGTGTTAAAAATTATGTTTATAAATCTATTATGGGTCTTTGCAAACAGAAATAATGTTCATAATGAAAAAGTAAAACACCCTCTTTCTCTAGAGCTACACCATGGGGTGGATAAAGGGATGACTCTTCTTACCTTTAAGACAGATGCTATCACAAAAATAGATTCACAGTCTAGGTGTACTTCGACTCCAGAATTCAATTTCTCTTTTAGTTCTCTGCAGGATTTCACATTGGCTGATTGCCTGAAGATACCTTTGGTGAGAGGTCCTTTTTGATTAAGAAAGAAAAGCATATCCTATGGGGAAGCAAAGGAAAATAAACAAAATGACACTTCCACACACACAAATAAGGGAATGTACACTTGCCCTCTTTGGATGCCAGAGGCTAGGGTGTGCTAGGGTAAAAGCACTGAAGGATTGGAGCTAAATAAATGGCCGGAAAAATTAAAGTCACCTTTTTGGAAAGTGGAAGGGTGGTTACCAGGGGCTGGGGGTGGTGGTGAGCAGGTTGGGGAGATGTTGGTCAAAGGATACAAAATTTCAGTTAGGAGGAATAAGGTCACATGATCTATTATATAAAATTATGATTATAGTTAATAATGCATTATATTCCTAAAAATTGCTCAGAGAGTGAATTTTAAGTGTTCTCTAATTTTCCTTTCTATCACTACGTCCTGCTTACAGTGTAAGAAGAGAATGGGTTTTGAAGACAAGCAATCCATGGGATCCAAAACCTAGTTATGCCACTTGGTTACTGTGTAACATTGAGTGCAGTACTGAGGCTTTAAAACAATTTGTAAACGGATGAGATGATGACATGATAACAACTATCCCCTAAATTTGTTGTGAAGAATAAATAAAGTGGCTAGACAAGTGTCTTGCATTTATAGATGCATAATATAGTATAAAATGCCATATATGTAGTATAGTGCTTGAAGGATACTGGAGACTCAATACTGCTTAGCAGTGATTATTTAAAATATCAACTGGAGATAATATAAACCCAGTGGCTTTCATCTGACCCACTCTATATACAAAAGATAAATAAATGCCAGGGAATGTATCTTTATGCGTGAGCACTTGAAATATAAATAAAACGGATTTAAAAACCTAAGTGTAGGATCGAGTAGTTTCTGTTGCTACAATGATCAAAGAAGACTTTGAGAACAATGTGACGTTCAAGAAAGGATTTGTGAGGAATAATGTGAATTCTCTGTCTGCAGGGCAAATTCTGCTTTATCTGAGAAAGCTTACGTGGCTCTTTCCTAGGTTATTTCTTTCCATTATGTCTTCCTTCTGATTTCACAGTAGCTAAATCAGATTTTGTTATTTGTAGGAATAATAGTGAAGATTCTTAGCCAAAGACAGTGGTGTCTATAATTTTTCCATTTGGGGACAGATTTACCTCGCAGAGCTCTCCTTTCCCAAACACCCTTTCCCATCAGTTTACAGACCAAAATGAGCCTTACCAAGACAGGTTTGGGCAGATTGTCATTCTCACAAATATTTGGCAGAGAAATTCCAAAGAGCTGTCCTGGCATAGTTGATGTTGGCGATGTGGGCAAGTTGTCCAGGTGAGTGCTAGAACCTCGCCAGAAGGCCCAGTTTATGATAGATCTTCTCCTTTTAAATGTCTTATGACCTGAATCTAAGGAAGAAGTGAGCTTATTAGAAAAATGAGTTTCATTCACTTAATCTTATTTCTATAACTTCCATTTTATGGTATGTTTGTTGCTATGGCTCAAAGAGAAAAAGATGCTAATAGATGGCTTTTGTCATTGACAATTCAACCTATAAAATTTCATTTCGTCTTTCATCTTATAAATGAAAGACGAATCAATGAAGGAAGAATCAAATGTTTGGGTTCTTCTCCCATCCAGTTTTTGGACATCACTGGTCTGTTTACTTGAATTTTGGCACTACATTTTCAAAGGTGAAAGACTCCCTTATTGAACGGTAACACCTAAAAGCAAAAAGCGTTTCATACAAACCCATTTATTTTCCCATTTTAAAGATGAGACTAAGCATGCAAAAAGTTTAAATAAGACTATAGTTAAATACTGAGAAAAAAGAAAGTGTGAAGAGGGAAAGATAAAGGTGGAAGGGGAAGTAGGAGTAAGAGAAGGACAAGATGAAAGCTAAAAGGAGGAAGAAAAAGGAAGAAGGAAGAGAAGGGAAGAGGGGAGGAGAAGAAAGAGGAGAGGAGTTTTCTCTGTTAAGATGTTCGTTAGAAATAAAGAATCCTTTAGTATCTGACATACTACTCTCCTCTTGAGAACACAGACAGGAAGCTAATGTCCTAAAGTTTTTTCCTTTCTTTGCAACTGTAGACTTTTATGTTTCTTTTCAGTTCTTGACTTTAAAGTATGTTTAAGGAAGCATGGATGGACACAAACATGAAGTTTATAATCTACTAGGGATGAAGAACTGGTCAGGGTGAGGAGAAAAGCAAGTATGTTAATAAATATAATGTCATGAGGTAGGAACAAAGTACTAAAAGCATTCAGAGGAAAGTAAATCACATCTGGTCAATAAGAGGGAGGGGGTGATCTTGGGGGTGTTTGCATTTGACTTGGATTTTGAATGAACAAGATTTTAACACATAGAGCATCTGGCATAGTGCCTTCCATCTAGTGAGTACTCACTAAATCATTATTAAACAATAATTGAAATTGAGGAGGGATTTAAGTAGAAAAAGACAACATGAAAAAGAACAGGCAGAAGAAAGGTCAACAGTAAGGTATGGTTTTATACCATAGTGCCAAAATGTTTTTGGTGTCATTTGTGTCTAATTTTAACATGAAGTTTAACAGGTTTGCTTATGATTTAATACATAAAAATCTCTTTAAGGTTACACTTTTAAAAGTGGCTGACCTCTCTGTCCCCTCTTCCCAACAGATACACACAAGTAACAACTATAAACTCTGGAAAACCAACCAAAATAAACCTAGCTGAAGGCACTAAAGAGTGAGCAAAAGAAGGTAGATATAGAGGTCAAAGTGTGACACTTGGATGAAGGGAATGGCATAGCACTGGGTGAGTTTTCTAATCTTATAGCTTTTAGGCTGAGGGCAGGCCCCCGGGTAATGGGGGTGACTAAAAGTTGAGAAGAAACCTGTACTCTTACTGGCTTGAAGAACTAGAAAAGGGAGACAGAGGTACCCACAGCTGGAAAGTGAGGGGGGATCCCAGAAAGAAGAAAGCCTGATAGTGGGAGCCCTAAATACTATGTATAAATTCTGCCCACATCTCTGGCTAACCCCTGAAGCTTGCATTCACAGGGGCAGATTCAAAAGAGCTTGCAATTAAGGTTGACAGAACTGAGATTTGAGGAGCCATAATGCCTAGGCAGTACCCACTCATGGCTTGACTCCATTTTCTCCAGTGAGAGTGCACGAGAATTGGTAATTAGACTGGCTGTGTGGCATTGTTCCTTATGACACCAAACTAAAACAGAGATGTTCCCAACATTCCCTGATAATGAAATACTGAAGGATTGATCTTTTAAAGGACACAGTCAGCAGTCTTGTCATTTCAGTGGAATTAGACATATTAATTCCAAAGAAGTCTTCTATATTGTTGGCTACCTTAGCATTTTATTTCCTTAGAATAAACTACTTAACTAAATATTTAAAAAGCCAAGTTGTGGGAGGATAAATAAGTAAGCAACGTTTTACCAAATGGCCTTAAGATCATCATCTACACATCACTTCCTTGAAATACAGCAGATGCATCATCAATGTACACACACAGGTATGTAAAGCTCTTTGGCTCTAGAGTCAGGAGCCTCTCTGAACTCCCAGTTCAGAAACTTATTTGGACCAAGTTACTTAACCTCTTTTCTTTCCTCAACCTTAAAATGTAAAGGATATGAATTAGCCCTTAAAGGCTTATTGAAAGGATTGTATAGGATAATCTATAAAAGTAGTACTTTGTCACAGTGATCTTGATGAATGCTGTCAAGATACCAATCTCCTCCCCACAAAGAGGACAACCTCTCTGCACCTACTCTCCATGTGGTTTCACAGCCTTCAGCAGGTATCCATATATGAAGGAATACCAATACTCCACTTAAGTAAAGCAGTTTCTTCCTGCTCTGACATTCTCAACCTCCATTATTTAAAAAAACAAAACAAAAACGGAAAAGGACCAACCAAAAAAAGTTCAGGACCAGATGGATTCACAGCCGAATTCTACCAGAGGTACAAGGAGGAGCTGGTACCATTCCTTCTGAAATTATTCCAATCAATAGAAAAAGAGGGAATCCTCCCTAACTCATTTTATGAGGCCAGCATCATCCTGATACCAAAGCCTGGCAGAGACACAACAAAAAAAAAGAGCATTTTAGACCAACATCCTTGATGAACATTGATGCAAAAATCCTCAATAAAATACTGGCAAACCGAATCCAGCAGCACATCAAAAAGCTTATCCACCATGATCAAGTGGGCTTCATCCCTGGGATGCAAGGCTGGTTCAACATATGCAAATCAATAAATGTAATCCAGCATATAAACAGAACCAAAGACAAAAACCACATGATTATCTCAATAGATGCAGAAAAGATCTTTGACAAAATTCAACAACCCTCATGCTAAAAACTCTCAATAAATTAGGTATTGAGGGGACGTATCTGAAAATAATAAGAGCTATCTATGACAAACCCACAGCCAATATCATACTGAATGGGAAAAAACTGGAAGCATTCCCTTTGAAAACTGGCACAAGACAGGGATGCCCTCCCTCACCACTCCTATTCAACATAGTGTTAGAAGTTCTGGCCAGAGCAATCAGGCAGGAGAAGGAAATAAAGGGCATTCAATTAGGAAAAGAGGAAGTCAAATTGTCCCTGTTTGCAGATGACATGATTGTATATCTAGAAAACCCCATGGTCTCAGCCCCAAATCTCCTTAAGCTGATAAGCAACTTCAGCAAAGTCTCAGGATACAAAATCAATGTACAAAAATAACAAGCATTCTTATACACTAATAACAGACAAACGGAGAGCCAAATCATGAGTGAACTCCCATTCACAACCGCTTCAAAGAGAATAAAATACCTAGGAATCCAACTTACAAGGGATGTGAAGGACCTCTTCAAGGAGAACTACAAACCACTGCCCAATGAAATAAAAGAGGATACAAACAAATGGAAGAACATTCCATGCTCATGGGTAAGAAGAATCAATATCGTGAAAATGGCCATACTGCCCAAGGTAATTTATAGATTTAATGTCATTCCCATCAAGCTACCAATGACTTTCTTCACAGAATTGGAAAAAACTACTTTAAAGTTCATATGGAACCAAAAAAGAGCCCACATTGCCAAGTCAATCCTAATCCAAAAGAACAAAGCTGGAGGCATCACGCTACCTGACTTCAAACTATACTACAAGGCTACAGTAACCAAAACAGCATGGTACTGGTACCAAAACAGAGATATAGACCAATGGAACAGAACAGAGCACTCAGAAATAATGCCACATGTCTACAACTATCTGATCTTTGACAAACCTGAGAAAAACAAGAAATGGGGAAAGGATTCCCTATTTAATAAATGGTGCTGGGAAAACTGGCTAGCCATATGTAGAAAGCTGAAACTGGATGCCTTCCTTACACCTTATACAAAGATTAATTCAAGATGGATTAAAGACTTACATGTTAGACCTAAAACTATAAAAACCCTAGAAGAAAACCTAGGCAATACCATTCAGGACATAGGCATGGGCAAGGACTTCATGTCTAAAACACCAAAAGCAATGGCAACAAGGGCCAAAATTGACAAATGGGATCTAATTAAACTGAAGAGCTTCTGCACAGCAAAAGAAACTACCATCAGAGTGAACAGGCAACCTACAGAATGGGAGAACATTTTTGCAACCTACTCATCTGACAAAGGGCTAATATCCAGAATCTACAATGAACTCAAACAAATTTACAAGAAATAAACAACCCCATCAAAAAGTGGGCAAAGGATATGAACAGACACTTCTCAAAAGAAGACATTTATGCAGCCAAAAAACACATGAAAAAATGCTCATCATCACTGGCCATCAGAGAAATGGAAATCAAAACCACAATGAGATACCATCTCACACCAGTTAGAATGGTGATCATTAAAAAGTCAGGAAACAACAGGTGCTGGATAGGATGTGGAGAAATAGGAACACTTTTACACTGTTGGTGGGACTGTAAACTAGTTCAACCATTGTGGAAGTCAGTGTGGCGATTCCTCAGGGATCTAGAACTAGGAATACCATTTGACCCAGCTATCCCATTACTGGGTATATACCCAAAGGATTATAAATCATGCTGCTATAAAGACACATGCACATGTATGTTTATTGCGGCACTATTCACAATAGCAAAGACTTGGAACCAACCCAAATGTCCAACAGTGATAGACTGGATTAAGAAAATGTGGCACATATAGACCATGGAATACTATGCAGCCATAAAAAAGGATGAGTTCATGTCCTTTGTAGGGACATGGATGAAACTGGAAACCATCATTCTCAGCAAACTATCACAAGGACAAAAATCAAACACCGCATGTTCTCACTCATAGGTGGGAATTGAACAATGAGAACACATGGACACAGGAAGGGGAACATCACACACTGGGAACCGTTGTGGGGTGGGGGGAGGGGGAGGGAAAGCACTGGGAAATATACCTAATGCTAAATGACAAGTTGATGGGTGCAGCACACCAGCATGGCACGTGTATACATATGTAACAAGCCTGCACGTTGTGCACATGTACCCTAAAGTATAATAAAATTAAAAAAAAAAAAACTGAAAAGGAAACTAAACCTTTTCTGAAGTCCAGGAAGGGGTTCCTGTACATCTAGCAAGGTCAATCTATGCAAATATGTGTTTAATATATATGTGAATATGTATTTAATATATATGTGAATATGTATGTTGAGTACTTGTGCTCAGTCTTGGTTTGCTCACATTTACTTGATTTTTATTTATTATTATTATTTTTTTAGAGATGAGGTCTCACTATGTTTGCCCAGGCTAGTCTCAAAACCCCTGGGCTCAAGCAAGCCCCTGCCTCAGCCTCCCAAAGTGCTGGGATTACAGGCGTGAGCCACTGTACACAGCCCTGATTTTATTATTTCTAAAACAATCAAAATAAAAACTTATTTGATTTTTTAGCTTTCACACATTTAAGAACAATGCTCTGTCAAAAAGTTATATACTCAGCTACCCTATGAGTGTTGACAGAGGATAAAGTAGAAATTGAGTCCTTTACTTTATCATAAATATTCTCAGCTGTAGCCATGCCTTTTGCTATGTATACACACGGCATTCAACCTGAGCGTTCAGGATTCCTCTGGGACTGAGAGAAAAAAATTTCATTAAAGTTTACTTTCTTACAGAGCTTTTAATGCACAGATCTTACTTTCTAAATGTCACAAAGGCTAATGAAAAAACGTGCTATTGCTATAAGAAATGAGGGATGTAAATGTAAAGCAAACTAAATTCAAGTAAATCTAGCTTTCCTAAATGTCCCTGGCAAGATTCAAGTTAGTGTGTTTATGTGCTTAAATTAGATAACTGAATGTTAAAAATTACAGTTCTTAAAACGTTGTGTTTATATAATAATAATCATAACAACAAAAAATGTTAGAAATTCTACTCCGGCCATGTAACTCCCCAAATTAAGAATATCCACACCTTTTTTTTTTTTTTCCCTAGAGTAGAAAACATAGAGGTGAATACAGGGTAAACAGAAAAAAAGATGTATCCCATATTTTACCAGCCACCATAAAATTTCAATTCCAGTTCAGTCCTAGGTCTGAAGCAGGTGTGGAAAGTGAACCTACTTTGGGCATAGAGCTGGGAGTTCAGGACAGACTGGAACTCCAAGAACTACTTCAGACTACATTCACAAAGATTCCATTTAATTCCAGAACTCTTCCATTCCACTCAAGTTTTTCCATACTAGGGTTGAGTAAGCCATTCAATCTTTCATTTAATTTCTACTCTGTTCTATACACTAGACTAAGCCCTGGGATGAGTTCCTAGGTCTTAAGAAGGTCATTGTCTAAAGAGACAAGTAGATTATATAAACAGATAATCATAATGTGATTTTTTAATGTGTTACACTAGAGATGTGTATAAAGTGCTAACTGCCTGAAGGAACAAAGATTTCCTAGAAGTAATGATGGCAGCAGCAGGCTGTCTGGAGTGGCTGCTGCCATCACACTGGCTGTAGCGGGGAGGCATGGCCAGGGCTGTAGGATTCATGAAGCTGGCAGGGGCTGGGGACAAGCAGGAGCCCTGCCCCTTCTGAGTTGGGGTGGGAGGTCCCTTGGGTGCCACTGCAGACACCCAAGCCATGGCTGTGGACCCTGGAATCCCTGGGCTCTCAGGACCTGGGAGCAGGTGGGAGCCCTGCCCTCCTGGGTGGAGGTGCAGCCATCTGAGTTGTGGTTGCAGGCCTGAGCTTCCTGCTCCACAGAGCAGGTAGGAGCCTTGCCCTCCCAGGAGCTGCACCTGTCCAAGTCATGGCTATAGACCAGACCTCCCTGTGCTCTTGTGTGGGGACAGGTAGGAGCCCTGCCCTCCCAGGTGTAGCTCCAGTCACCCAAGTCATGGCTGCAGACCCAGGCCTCTTGCTCCATGGAACATGCAGAGCCCCATTCCCCAACACAGCTGTAGCCAACCAAACTGCAACTGCAGACATAGACATTTCTGTACTCTTGGGGGTCCTTAAGGCCACCCCTGCCCTCACAGGCTCAGAAGTGCCTGGTACCATTGCCTGGCTTCTCCCTGCTGTTGGCACCTGCTCTGATCATGGTGCAAAGTTGGGTGAGTCCAAGTGCTGTTGCAGCCCAACCAGGTTGTGCAAACACTTGGGGCAGTGCTGACATGCCAGCCCCCTGGTGCCTTGGACTGCTCTGGACTTTGGGTGCCAACAAGCATAGGAGGGAAGCCGATTGGGGGCTAAGGCAGCTCTGTGCTGGCCTGCAGGTGCCCCTTTGCACCTATAGCCTGGGCGCCATGAACAGCAGCAGGAGGCAGAAAGGTTCCTGGGCAGAAGGGGGTAAGTCCCTGGTGAAGCCTACTTTTAGGCCAGGGAGGGCCTGAAAGCTGGGGGCCAGGCTGCCAGTCCTGTGGACTGGAGTGGGAACTTGTGGTGCTTTTTCTGGGTCTGCCCATGGCTGCCCATGGACAAATAAGCATGCTCTTCCTCCCCTCTGAAGTCCATAAAACCCCTAGGCTCAGCCAGAGCTGAGCAGATGTCCTGACAACCAGCTGCAGAGAGGACTACCCACTACAGGGCCTCCTTTCTGCTGAGAGCTGCAGATGTGAGGATGACCAGCCTGCAGAGAGGAGCTACCCACTCCAGGGCCTCCTCTCTGAGAGCTGCACAGATGATGAAACAACCAACTACAGGGAGGAGCTATCCTCTCTGCTAGGAGTTGGACATCTGATGGGATGACCTGCCTGCAGAGAGGAGCTACCCTCTTTGCTAGGAGCTGAACACTTGATGGGGCACCCTGGCTGCAGAAAGGAGCTGCCCCCTGTGGGTCTCCTCTGAGCTGTTATATTGCTCAATAAAGCTCCTCTTCATCTTGCTAACCCTTCACTTGTCTGTGTACCTCATTCTTCCTGGTCACAGGATGAGAACTTCGGATCCGCTGAATGGTGAGGCTGAAAGAGTGGTAACACAAACAGGGCTGAAACATGCCCCTTGTTCACCACACTGTGGGTGAAGAGAAGGAGATAACAGCTGTGGCCCTTTGGGAAGCCCAGAGCTGGGAGCTCCCTGAGCAGGGCTGTGACTCCCACTTTGGCTCCCTGCAGTTCCTGGCATCTCCAAGCTTCTGGGCACCACTGTGTTCCCTAGTGCCAGCCATGGAAGCTGCTGGTGGTGTGCCTGGTCTGGCTGCAGCCTCACAGACAGCCAGCACCCATGCAGGCACGTGCAGCTGTCCGCTACGCTGCAGCAGCTGGTATGTCTGACTGTGTGCAGTGTCCAGGCCCCATGCTCACTCACACACCCCTCGCCACTCCACACCTGACTTGCCTCTGGCAGGCATGGGATCCAGGCCAGTAGTAAGAGCCAAGTGCAGCCTGCAAGGCCGAGTGGGTGGAATGAACCCAGTGGCCTGAGCAAATCTTGGGCAAATGCATCACTGTCCACAGAGATTTCCGGCCAGAAAAGTGACAACCCCAAGGTGTTGTAACAGTGACATATAACAGTAACAGTAACCTGTAACAGTAGCATGTGAGTTGGGCCTTGAGGTCAGAACTTTGAATGTCTATATCTTGAACCTCCACAATTAACACTAGAGCTTTCCCACTGGGGATCAACCATTCCAAAGATGAGTTACAGATCTAAGTCTCAGAGGGGGCCTTCTGAAAGATGTATTGCTGTTATGTTTTCAGTGTAAGGCTATTTACTAGGAGGCCTTCTCTACACTGAGGCAAAAATTTGGAAAAAAGATTGGCAATGACTATCTCACCGATGGTTATGCTGGTTAACAGGGATATTTTCTGAAAGCTAATTAGAGAAAGCTTTATATTTAGTTTAAAAATAAAATATTGTTCTCAGACAATATTCTAACAGAAATCATTAGATTTTAACCCTTTGTTTCCAGGGGAGAAAACAAGACATGATTTTCCACATAAGAGACCATGCAAAATACCCATTTCCTAGGACTAAGCAATTTAAGAATTTATGAATTCTGTGCATTTTAAATATACAGGCCACAAACAAGTGTGAAAGATTCTGACTATAACAACTGGCACTTGGTAAATAAGGCAAAATTCTATGTTTATACTATGTGCCAAAAAAGAAGTATTAGCTCATTTTTCCCCATTAAAAGTCAGGTTAATAGCTGGTACGTATGTGAACAAGGGAGTATGAAGATACTCTTGCTTAAATTAGAACATGACAAAGATGTAACAGGCAAAGGAATGAAGACAAGTCAAATAAGATGGCTCTGTTACTTGTGTGGGCTCTGTTATAAAGTCTGGTAGAATATAGAGTCTTTAGCTGGCATGTTTTTAATTATGCATATTTTAATCATTCAATCAGAGGGCACAAACTATGCTCCCTGGACTAAATCTGGCTTGCCACCTCCCTTTGCATAACTTGTGAGCTAAGAATGGCTTTTATATTTTTAAAAAGTTGAAAAAAATTCAAAAGAATAATATGTAATAACACAAAAAAATTATATGGCATTTAAACTTTAGACCAGGCATGGTGGTTCATGCCTGTAATCCCAGCACTTTGGGAGGCAGAGGCGGGTGGATCGCCTGAGGTCAGGAGTTCAAGACCAGTCTGGCCAACATGGTGAAACCCCATCTCTACTAAAAATACAAAAAATACTAATTTTTGTATTTGGTGGCAGGGGCCTGTAATCCCAGCTACTCGGGAGGCTGATATAGGAGAATCGCTTGAACCTGGGAGGTGGAGGTTGCAGTGAGCAGAGATCGTGCCATTGTACTCCAGCCTGGGCGATAAGAATGAGACTTTTTCTCAAAAAAAAAAAAAAAATCAAATTTTACTGTCTAGAATAGTTTTACTGGAACATGACCATACTCATTCACGTAATGTCTATGGCTGCTTTCACTTCACACTCAATAGCAGAGTTAAGTAGCTGTGACAGAGATGGTATGTGGTGCGCTCATTACTTTGCACTGCTGCTCAGGGCACTACAAATTGCAGTGACCCTGTTACATCTTGACTGTTTCAAGTGCCACATCTATCAGGATACCACAACATCTTTTTTTTTATTACTTACTATGTAAAAACAATAAACGAAAGTGGACTTCTTCTAATGTTAAATTTTTAAGGCAAAGTGAAATGCAGATAACTTTGTTATGGAACTAATGGCAAAGTATTATGTTTACTGTGCAATGAAGTAACAGCTGTGGTTACAGAATATAATATGCGTCAATGGTTAACAGACCAATGGTTAATCACAATGCTCCCAACTCATAAGAAAGCAATGGATCAGAAAAATAATATTTAAAATGAAATATATCATTACTGCAGAATTCCCTCACAAAAATAAAAATGAGGCTACAATAAAAGTTAAGTTTCTGAGTGGCTCATTTGTTAGCCAACCAAGGAAAGCCATTTAACCATTTACCAATGGTGAACTGATTAAATCTGTGTGCTTGCAGTAGATTAAGAAAGGGGTCCAGATAAACTAGATTTAAAATTATCAGCCTTTTAGTGAGAATAGATAATTGAATAGTTGAGGGCATTAGGAGTAATATCAATAGTAAACTAAAAAACAAGGCAAGTGACTTTCCTTGGTTCTTGATGAGGTGAAAAATGTTACCAATACCACTCAGTTGTTTAGTCAAGAAGTCAATGCCGAGTTTGAAGTGACTGAAGAATTAACCTTGAATAGTCTGCATAGAATAACTATGGGTAAGAATATTTTCAAAGCATTTGAGAAAACAATAATTCAGTACAACCTGAAGTGGAATCTGCTGTGTTATATTTCATGGTAGTGAAAATGTGTGGAGCAGAAAAAGGTGTAATTTGACAAATTTAGAAAGCTTGTGAAAATTTGAAGTGTTTAATACCTAAGATTATTCATTGTATTGTTTTGATCAGTGGTACTACCTGAAAAATATGGAAATCTATCAAGTGTTACTGGATCAGTACTGTCAACAGTGAACTTCATTTACTCTCATGGACTTAACTATTGTCAGTTCTGTGAATTTTTGTTAAAAATAGAGGCTAAACGTTAGCCTGCATTATGCTATCACACAGCATTTCAATGGCTCAGCACTGCTAGAGTTTCATAGTGATACTTTGAACTCAGGGCCCAGATTGAACTTGTTATGAATGAAAAGAACAGCCTTTAACCTCTATTAATGGACACTAAATGGCTTTGAAAGTTAGTTTTTGCTGTAGATATGATGATGTTTCATAATAAATCCAACCTAAAATTACGAGGCAAAACAGTGCTTACATACAAAGTTTATACTGTAGTAATTTTCAAAACAATGAATGTTTAATTACAAGTAATATCAAGCTGCTTTATATACTTCTTGTGCCGTTAAAAGTTAAAACAAGAAGCAAGATCTTGATTCACATACAAATGTACAGCAGATATGTTTTTTGAGTTCAAACTACAGTTCGAGTAGTGTTTTACCAACCTCGATGCAAGAGCAAAGGCGATTTCCATATCTCAAAATCCATTTCACTATGCAACTGAAGAGCTTCCACCTAACCTTCAATTGAAAGTGATTATCTGCAATGAAATGATATGCTAAAAGGCAAATATCAAGAGAAGAATCTAACAAAATTCTACAAATGCCATATCAAAGAGACATATGCTCAACTGAAATTAGATGCTTGTAGGATGATATCAGTATTTGGCAGTATATATGTGAGAAAATATGTTTTCAAAGATGAAATATAAAAATTTTATTATAGATCAGAATGTTTGTACTCAAATTTTGATGGCTAGATCACTAACTTTAAATTCCAACTAAGTGAAATGTTATCCCTCCAAAAGAATTCACTTCTCACTCATTAGATTTGTATTACATAAAATTGTACTCAATTGTTGTTATATTTTGAATTCTATCAATAAAATTGGGTGGAAATTTGTTTTTTCTCCTGTTATATAACACTTACATAATATCCTTGATTTGCAATACTGATCTGCAAAATTTTACTATCTGGCCCCTTACAGGAAAAGTTTGCTGACCCCTGATCTAAATCACTGGTTTCTAAAGCAGTTGTTCATCAAATTCTTTTGTATTTAAAAAGAAACAACATTAGTGGTTCACCTGTAATTTTTTACACAGGCAATTCTGATGCTCTCAGCTGGCCCTTGGCATCACTGGTCTATAGTTATTCCATCCCTAATCCCACTTACCATGAATCATTTACAGCTGGAATCATCTAGCCTCACTTCCAACAGAGAGAAACTAAGCAGAGGATGCCTACAATTTAGTTGAGCAAGTCATTAGCAAAACTGGTTAAAACCCTTAGGATTCCTGATTCCTGATTATTATAAAATAAAATTGACAAGGGACCCAGAAAAATAGTTTTGAAAAACACAGGTGCAAAGGTAGAAGAGTAGAAGATTATTATTCTCCTCAGTCTAGTTATAAAGATACCCTTTATAAAAATCCCTGCCTTCATGGAGCTCACATTTTAGTGGGTGGAAGACCATGATATCTCAGTGTTCCCCTTTCAAAATTACCCAAGGTGAGCGAAAAATTTTAGAGTCCAAAACCTCAATTTACTATCATAGAGAGATGTCTGTTAACAAATTCAAGGTAAATTTGTATATCTGATGTTGGTAAGATGAGGGAGTCCCTGATGACTGATCTACTGATTTACCAATGACTTCGGTAAAGTATAAAGTTTGAGGCTAGGTCATCAACAGAAAGTGACAGGCTGGCTGTGCATGTGGGTAGAAATTTATATAAGACAGTTGACTCAAGTAGTTGAAGAATGCTGCACAGAAACAAAGTTAAGACTACTCTCACCCAGTATGAAGTGCCCATTAAGGTTGGTCATTAATGATACCAAGTAGTCTTGATGCTATATGATTTCTTCCAACAGTGCACAGAGTTAATCTAGAGATGAGATTTTAGGAGATGTATAGGAATGTAGAAAAGAGGGTCAAAGAAACAGAAGTTTTCTGCTAGACAGGGATGATCACGATAACCATGGAATTCAAGTTGCATAAGGAGGAAAGTAAAGATGGACAGGGGGACTAACAGATGGAGAAAGTGGTAGAGTTTAGTAGGTTTGAAAGAAGCAGAAGGAATCTGGGCTTCCAGAGATGAAAAATAGAATGAACAAAGGCTGGCTGAAGAAAACAGATGGTGGTTACAACTCTTTTTGTCCAATAAAATGTCAAAATCTTGAATCAAAGGGGCGAACAGGAAAATAAGTTTCACAATGCTGTTACAATTTCTTGATGCAGTTGTTTCAGAAACTATATGTTTTAGTATGAAATATAAATTAGAAATTAACTTTAAATGCATTAGAGAAGGTTCTGTTTAAAACAATCTTGGAGTGTATTAACACTTAAGGCAAAAAAAACTCTTTACAATGAATGCTGATTTAATTCGTTTTCTCTAAGTTTAGATAGCTACATACAAATGTTTCTTAAAGTAGGGTTGTTCTGCAATGAAGATAAAAACAGTATGAGCTAATTTTTCATTAATGCTATGTCAGTTGAATCACACACAGATGAAGAATTTCAGACTTTCCCCTGGCACTCAGATGATGCCAATAATCTGTCAAGTGGCAGGAAGGTAGCCTCAGTGATCTCTCAAGGTCTATGCCATCCCTTTAAACTTATTACACCCGGGGTCAAAATTTGGTTCTTTGCAAAACGCAAATCCATGGGTCTCCCAGTTGGTTCGCATTGACAAAGGTAGCTATAGAAATTCACAATTAATTTTCTACTATCTCACTCATACTTTTTGATATCAATTTTCTTCTGTTGCTTATACAATCTCCCTTTCAGACAGAGCTTAAAGCTCAAACTTGGGTTAGGGCAAATTACAGTTCTCTTATATTGAAGATCACTTTTATCATTCCAGAGTCTTTATTGTGGGGTGGGTAAGAGACTGCTATGTTCACAGGGAATTCATATTAGATTAGTAGACTAAGGAGAGACTTCTGTAGAAATCATCTTAGTCTTCACATACTTATCAGCACTAGAATCCAGGTAGGGCATCACAATCTTCTGACACCCATCATTGACAGCCTCCTTTTTATAATGCAACCATTTAGGGAGAACACACAGTTGGAGTGTATTACAGTACAAAGAAGGCATTGAAGCACCTGCAGCACTGCTTAGTGCCTTTGACTCTGCAGTAGGAATAAGGTTAAAGGGGAAAGAATGGTGAAGAAAGAAGGAACAGACTGTATTGCTACTAGCTGCTGATTCCTAGTCAATCATGCCTATTGCTGATTTATAAAACCATCTTCTTCTAAAAGTCCATCTTTCCTTTTCAAAATACTTAGCAAATTCCAAGAAAAAATACCTCATCTGGCGGGAGGTTTGAGTCTTTGCCTTTGTACTAAATTTATGTTCAAGAACGAAAACTTTTGCTAGAAGCAACTCACCACTCAGTTGCTGGGCTGCAGCCAGGCGGCTGGGCTTCAGGATGAACTGGCACTGCATCTCTCGGGGGAGCTGTTCCATAAGGAAGGGCTCCTGGAGGTTGAAAGGGGTGGTAGAGTCCTTTGATCCCGGTGTCAGGAGTGCAGAGTCTCGAAGATGGCTCATTTTAATTCCATATGGATATTCATGCCCTACACAGAGACAAATCTAAATGTAGACTTCAGGCTGACTGGTACTGTTAGCATGTGTACTGCAAAATAGGAATGTACTGCAATTTACTCCTGGGACTTTTGGCATAAAGAATCCCTTTGTTTGACAGAATGATCATTTACACTCTTACAGTTGGAGACCAGTATGCAGGTGGTCCTACCAAAGTAGTTTTAAGGGGAGGAGGGAGAAAAAGAAGAAAAAAATCTTTAAAGATTATCTTGTTTGGAATGAATGCACAGATCAGTTTGCGAGTTCTATAATGCTGACTTTTCCAACGCGTGCATCTAAGGATAACTAAAGGTATTCTATTGTCTCCTTTGACATTAACTAGATATATAAATTTTCAGCAAATACATGTCCTTGCTCAGTCTCAAATCTATGATTTAAAATATTTTTTCTACCTACCACAGAAGTATAAGGATCTATATATGTCAAGTATCACTATTATTAATATTATTTAACACAAGATGTTTGCCTAAAAACATTTCATTAATTTTTATTAGTTACACAGTTAGTTACTCAACTGGTTTGATTTACGCTTCCCTCTCACTGCTGCCCTCTGAGATTGATGTTCAGAGGCAATAATCAGAAGGAAGACTGCAGGGGATCAGAAACACAGAAACAGATGCAAAAACGAATGTACAGACTATAAAAACTAAACCCTGGACATCTGACTACAACATGATTTTAACTCTTTAGTATTCTAAGTAATTACGTCCTTTTAGTGTAATCCTCAAATACCACTGAAGTAGATTTTTTTTAAGTACAGAGAGCAAGTTCCCTTCTATTCCTGACTTATCACTAAATGTAACTCAGTGAACTCTTACTCTTCCTTTTCAGCTGGTCTAGGCATACAATGTCAATGTTTCATTAATATCAAGTACTACAGCAGCTTCCAGAGATTAAGACAGAAAAAGGCTTCTATGACAATAATAAAACAAAATCAATTTATCAAAATAGCCGGCAGCTAATCTACAATTGAGGTTTGCAGAACACATTAAAATAATGATTAAGCATTGCTGCTAAATCATGGGACAATAATGTCCTATGTCTCATTGTTTTTCAGTAAGAGCTAGTCAGGAAGCTTGGGGCTGTCATAAGCCTAAAAGTTACCATCTACATAGTTTTCATTAATATATTTTATTAAAACAATTATTTCAAGTGTTTGATTTTTAATAACTTTATTGCTCATTGACTATTACAAAAATGACATTAAAAACCTGAAATACAGTCAATTTTGTCTTTAGCTCTGTGCATGATCACTTTCTGTATTCTAAATCTGAGCATATACATTTGTAGAAAAGTTTGGTTTTAGATTACTAAGGTCACTTGAAACACTGAATTACACAGTTGTGACCTCATAGACAAATGAAAGAAGTACATGAAATAATGCATACAATATGCTCTGCACGATGTCTGGCAGGTAGTAAGCATTTAAAATTGTTAACAGAAATTGTCATCATCATAATTATCATCGTCATCATCTCAAGATCTGGTAAAGATACTGTCCTTTATTTTAATTGTTCTATTTCTGTTAACCACACTGAATGAAATTACTGATCAAGAAATATTTTTTAGCTAATGACTTAAATAAGGTAAAATGGAACATATTTATCAATAATTCCTCATGACAAATGCTGGAAAATCTGACTAGAGAAATAGCAAAATAATTTAATTGCTGAAGTAGCAGATAATAAAGACTTTTAGGAGTCTAAATGGGTTAATCTGATTTTCTTCATGATTCTTAGGAAGGTTCTAGGTACACAGCAGGTATTACATACTCACTGATGAATTAAGATGCATGGTTGTATTTTAGGTGGTCTTCCATAGAGGCACATAGTAGGTAAGGGAACAGGAAATTAAAAAACTGAATATGAAAAATAAATGTATGGAGAAAAATAAATACCAACACATATTTCTTTCTTAGAAAAAAATTTAAAAAGGTTTGGCAGGCGAAAAGTTTATATTTCTCTTCCCAACTATACCATTAGCTGCTTGAATGAGGAGATATTATTTGTCTAGCACATAGTAAATCTTTGATAGATCTTTATTAAATGAACACCATGAAATTTCATATTTAATAGTATTTAAGCTTAGGACCATATGACCAATTCTCGGAGACACTTAGAATTATAATTAAAACACAATCAATGCTATCTTAGACTTTTGCAAAAACTTACCAATGAGTGGGTATGGAGCCTCTTCTTTGCCAGAATTGACCCACAACTGGTAATCTCTCTCAGAGCCCTTAGAGATAAAAGAGTTAAATGTCACAATAAATCTTTCACATTTGATACTTGAATGAGGACACATTTTTTTTTTTTTGGTTATGTGTCCTCCCTCCTGCCCCCTACCCAGTGATAGTTAGAGATCCATGAACTGCAGTGGAATCAGGCCTTCACTATATAGGTAGCCTACAGAGTGTAAAATCATAGCTGGGCCCCTTTATAAAGGAAAAACAATCTTCCTGGCTCTTAAAGGCTAATCTCTTCTTTAGAGTCCTGACTTCTGCTATGTCCTTCCACTTCTCAGAGAATATTGGGCTTAACCTCCAACATGCCCCTGCAAAGACAACCTTATTATCCAGAAAACCACAAACACCGCTATATCTATGATTAAAAAGTAATATCTCAAAGGCTGATTATTAGCTCAGCTGCTTCTGAGCAGGAGAATGACCAAGAAGCTTTGAGGAGATAAGTAATTGGCACAACCTCTACTGGCTTTAGTTTAGGCAAGTTCAGTCCTGGGGAAAGAAAGGACAAGAATTCTGTTCTAGAGAATAGGCCCAGTCATAGAAAACAATAAAACTGTTCACTAGCAGAATTATAATCCAGCAACATTATAAATCCCACTTGAAAGAAATGATACTAAATTATACAGATTTTGCTGAATCCTCTAGGAGGGATGATAAAACAGAAATATTTTAAATGAAGCTAGAACAGGTAAGCCTGTTGGCAATATTTCATATCCTTGCCTTTAACTTCTAATAAAAAATCATGGCCCTGCCCTTACAATACCATAAAAACCATTCCACCCCCATACTCAGTTTATCTGTTACTTCCTCCCTGCCCCATCCCTCCTAGTCAAAACATGTGTTGTAAATAGGAAGGCCAATCTAATAAAAATCCTTTCTTTTTATATAGTGTCCGAAAACACTGTAATAATAATCCCTTAAAACTGGTATAACCAAATAGTCTCAATTCCTAGTTAAATTAACAGTTTTTTTTGGTCTGAGGAGATTAATAATTTTATCCAAAGGAAAAGCATAGATAAAAGAATGAATCATGTCAGTAATTCCTCTACATACCTCTAAAACTCTCTACTTTCTTCCAAAATATACTCATATAGCTTAGAAATTAATGGAGGTGACTGCTTTACCCAGTGCATATATTTTAAATGTAATCAAATTTATATTACAAAATTTAACGATTAGACTATCCCAAATTCTGGTTGTCGTGAGTTCTAAAGGGCTTACTATAGTACTGTGTATAAGCAAATCTAAACACAATTAATAATACTATGGCATGTCTTAAATATGTGTCATGAATTGCTCTGGAAACAGTGCTCCTTGAATGATGTAACGTGACACATATTTAAGACATGCCATAGTATTCTACAATATTATTAATTGTATTTAGCTTTGCTTATATACAGTGTACTTTCATATTTACAGAGAATCTCACTCAAGGAATAGTGTTTTTAAGTGCTTCCTTTAGTTATCATCCTTTTGAAAGTCATTCCCTTTAATGAAAGTACTCATTGTGTGGTGTTTATACAACTGGTAGCAAGGTGATGAGGACAGTCTTCCAGTTCTCTTTCCTCTACCTCATCCTCAAATGTTCTAATCTTCTCCACTCCTAAAATTCTCAAAAATTCACCTCTATCGCAGAAAACAGAAAGGTACAAAGCTAAAAGTAAAACATGGAAGAATGTGGTGTGCACACTAAAGCTCTCCAAATCCATGATCTAATTCAAAGCTTCTCTTTTTATTTACCAATTTATCAGAGGTATTAGCCATATCATCCTTAGGACTTGTAGCCAGCTAATATGGTTTTATGAAAAATTCTATTATAGAGCAAATTCTTCAGAATTCATCATCCTAAGACTGATTGAGTGTTGGGATAATAACAGGATAATTATATAGGGGAAAAGTCAAATTGTGACCAGTAGCAAGGGGAGAAGGAGGATGAAACTTTATTAAGAACTTTATACCAAAAAAATTTTTGTATATATATACAGCATATATAATAAAATACATATTGTCACTTTAAAATTATAGTCCAATCTTATAATTTTCAGTTCACACAGATTTTAAAATAGGAGAACAGCAGCACCCATATATTAATCATATTAAAGCTTTACTGTTCTTATTTTCTATATTTTGGGGAATAAAATATGACTTTGGTATCTCTAATAATCAGCTGTCTTATGATGGAAGGAAAATACTTACATAAATTTAAATAATCAAAGTTTATTTTTAATTAAGACTGTCTAGCAGAATAACTTACAGTTATCCCTAGCATTGGTAATGACATGTTGATAACTTCATTCGCTGTATCTGAATTCATTACTGTTATAGTTTTAGACTGTAGAAAAAAAATAAGAAATATAGCTATAAAATAATGAATTTTAAAACAGGTTAACAAATAATCATTGTCAAATGATTATCGAAAGGCAAATATTGATTTCAAATGTGGACAAAGTAAAGCATAAGATTTAGGTAGAACACAAACCTTTGATTATAATTTGCTTTCATTCCCTTATAAATTATGCCCTCTAATAAAACATTTCTCTTAAAGGATGCATGGCTTAAAGAATATAAAAGCTTAAGCAAATAAGAAAGACTAAATATATTTCAGAGAGAGTACATGGACCCAGCTCTCAATTAAAAAAATAAATCAGTGAGGTTGGTCCTCTGTCTTATTTCCATAATTGTATTTCCATAAGGCAATGGGTAATAAAAAAAGGCAAGAGCTGAATCTCTTTCTATTTCTTCCTTAGTAGTGTTTTCACAATACAGGGTTTTATTTCTTTGCGTGGTATAAAGTCAGGTTAGGTAAAATCAGGATAATAACTGGTTACAAAAGACATTTAAAGCTTAGAATTTTAAAAAGTCACTATTGGGAACTTTCCATGTGTCACACACTGTGGCCACTAAGATTTTAATTGTTGAAATCTTTGGAGGACATAAAACCAATGAGTCTAGAAGAAAGAAATGAAAATTTTAGAAAGCTCAATTCTATTATCAACTCTGCCAATGAATAGAATATCTGTAATAGCTCTGTGCTAAACTATATTGAATACTTTTACTTAAAAATAGACAATTTGCAGCAAACAGTAAAAGAGTTAAACAAGCTCATGCCTGTAATCCTAGCACTTTGGAAGGCCGAGGTGGGTGGGTCATGAGGTCAGGAGATCGAGACCATCCTGGCTGACATGGTGAAACCCCATCTCTACTAAAAAAAAAAAATACAAAAAAAAAAAAAATTAGCTGGGCGTAGTGGTGGGGGCCTGTAGTCCCAGCTACTCGGGAGGCTGAGGCAGGAGAATGGCTTGAACCCGGGAGGCGGAGCTTGCAGTGAGCCGAGATCGCGCCACTGCACTCCAGCCTGGGCGACAGAGCGAGACTCCATCTCAAAAAAAACCAAAAAACAAACAAACAAACAAACAAAAAGAGTTAACAAGATTCTGAGATATCTATAGAGATCGCTGAATTCCAAAATACATTATTTAAATATAAAACAATGCTACATTGTAAAAAAAAACTTGCTACATACATAGGTTTTACACATGAGAATTATAAGATTAAATCAGCAATTAGGGCTGTGTCCCTGACAGAGAAGGATTAAATAGCACAAAAAAGTAGCATAAATACAAAAATGATACAAAAATAAAGGTAAATGAAATCTGATAATTCATTATTTATCCTTCCATTAACAGAATTTCTTCTCTATGAGTGAATTATTTGATATGACAAATTGCCTCTAAAAATTGTTTAATTGAATTTTAATTTAAAAAAGCATTTAAAATGCACAATTTCAAACTGTGTTCCTGGTAGCCCCAAGGATTGTGCAAAATTGTCTCAGAGTGAAACAGGGAGTCTTTGGAGCACTCAACCCAGTGTCTGTCTTCTACCAGACTGTCATAGGTATAAGACATACTGGGCTTTAAACTGAGAGATAATTTTTAAAAAGGCTTCTGATTTTAAAAAAGTCTAAAATTTTTTCCATTTAATTTAAAGAAACTCTCCCATGAAGTCTTATAACGTGAAGAATCTATCCTCCCAATAACCTGGTTTCTAAGATAATAGTTTTTCTTAATACTAGGCACATATGTTCAAAACATAATTATAGAAAGTACATTTTTTCCTACATCCTTTCCAGTATACAAAACAAATGAATTTCAGCAGATAGAACTCTTTGGCTAGTAAACAAATAACAGACAAAACTGAAAATGTGGCAATTTTGTTCCATATTAGCATAATTTACTGACAAGGTGTGTATAACTAGACGGCAAAGACAAAGAATGCTTCCCCCACATGCACTCCTATTTGGGGGAATCACTCTGGAGGCAGGGCTCCCTGAATGAGAGTCTTGTTATGAAAGCTACTTTAGACAGCAAAGGACAGAGTACGTCACATCATCCTTGACTTAACCAGGGTACTAGTGATAAAAACAGAGCACCCAACCTGACCACATATCTTCTCTTCCAAAATGACAGTGGGACATCAGTCCTGTCTCAAGTACACAGTTTCCATATACCAAAAAGAAAGTGTCAAAAAAAATTTAAGGGATTTTCCAGGAAATCCTGAATGTAACCAACTGCCACAACTGAATCAAAGCAGACAGAAAAAAACAGTGTTTTTGTTTTGTTTTGTTTTACATTGCTACAGGAGATCTCTGTAGTCTCATACTATAAAAATTTGAGTATTTCCCTCGAGCAGTGACATCTGGCATTCAGGAGTTGGTCAGAACATTTGCATAACTTTTGCTTTTGCCCAAAACATAACTATTTTGCACTACATATTTTTCCACACACAAATAAAACTATTCTGTGTGATCTAGAGCTGTTGTGAAGTATGACAGTTAATAGTATAAAATATTCATAAGTTTTCATATTTTTCATAATTGATAACATTTATCTCTTGTACTATGATTTCAGTCATCAAATTATACATAATAGCTGGGGTTAAAGACTTAATATTTATTTGACCAATATGATAAACACTGTGAAGCAGTAAAATGCTGATCCCTTAAAAATGTCACCTCTCCTAGATCATCCTCCTATTAACCTAAGGGATTCAATCCCTAAAAACTTAAAGAATGAAGAACTTTTCAAAACCACTTTCTGCTTAAGAGTGACAAGTTGGGAAAAAATTGCTTAATAATAATAGGAAATACTCCTTGTGGAAACAGCTTTACTACAAGCCTCTGCAGCTGCTATTGAAAGGATTCAGAGAAATATTCATGCCAGAGGGAGGACAGAGACATGTCACAAGCAATGTTCTTTCCAAGCGTAAAAGTTTAATACCGTAGTTCATATGAATTTCTCTTGCTTCATTTTCTCTAGGGTTTATTTTTCATATATATGAAGACATACATATAACCAGGAAAATGCATTTTCCCCCTGTGGTATTTCTAAATGCCTACCTTCCATAGCACATACACAGTTAGCCTGCCTGCCTGCCTGCTCTCTCTCTTCTTATCCGTAGTGTTCTGTCTTATGCAGGGACTTGGAATTTAATTTTCTGGCTTAGAAACACTTACGTAGGCACAATTCCCAATGTCCTTGGCGAAGATTTTGAGGGGAATGCTCTTCGGGTAGTCCTTTTCTTTCTCTAGATTGATGTATCTAATCAAATGCAACAACAACCCAAAACAACACTGAGTCAGATGGAATTCGCTAATGGCTTATTTTAAAAATCAATTTATTTTGCTAATATTTCCAATATACTTATATGCTATTTTTTAAAAAGATAGATGAGAAGACTCAGCAAAGTCAGATTACATTATGGGTTGGATGAGAATAAACAAAATTTCAGGACATTAGGCATGGGCACAAAAAAATAGGACAGGCATGTCAAGTGAGGTTTGAGAAGCACAATCAGGTTAGGGCACCTCTGGGTAATGTCTGTCTTCTTTGGACAGGTCCAACACCTTACTGATAAGTATAGGAACATATATAATAAATATTTTACAAGGTCAAACCAAAGCAATGGCCTTGTACTTCTCATTTAACTCCCCAGTAGGGTGTAAATCTTGGTTATCCTATTGCGTGGAGAGGGAGAAAGGACAGGAGGGAGGGAAGGACTGTAAGTCTAACAGATGAGCCTAAGTCAATCATTTTAGTCTGCATGCTCAATGGTAGGGATAATAACTACCACTATTTTTGAGGTGCTTAGCAGAAAACCCTGCATTTATGGAAACTTAATACATACTTTGAGGAAACTGTTAGCTCCAATTGGTAGGCTGGAGACAATGGAAAGAGAGAGGAGATTATTGACTAACTTCTGTCTAAAATGATTTAACTAGACCTCAATGTTCTCCTTCCTAGAAAGTTAAGAAATACATATAATGAGAGAACATTATTTGTAGCAAGTAAGTAGCTAGTGTACGATATAAACGGCAGCTTATTTAGAGGTCAAATGAACAATTTCTACTAAGGAGAAGAGGAATAATTTGGGGCACATCTCTGCAGAAAAGGTCTTAATTCATTTATTAAAGGTTAAAGATTAAAAATATGAATACTGAAAAAATACCTCTGAAGGAGAGAGAGCCATTTGTCCTTTTGTTCTGGAGAACTGCAATCAAAGAAAATGGGAGAGAAAAATTAAACCACATAAAATACAAATGCTAACAGATTTAGGATTGTCAATCCAGATGAAAATATCAACAACCTGTTGTTACTAATACAGTTGCACACATAAGCTGCAACCTTGGCATAATTCTGTTCTGGAGAACTCTGCAGTGGAAATATCCCTTTGGAAAAACTACAGTCAAATGTAGTTTTATTAAATCCTTTTGGATGGATCTAAGACAAACCCTCTTTTCTACTTTACTGCTTTTTTACAAGTGGTATTATATCAGTGTGAGAGAGTTCCTATAGTGGAAAGAGTACTTGATTTGGAATCTAACACTTGATTTCAAAATTATATGCAAGCTAGACAATCATGGGCAAGTCATTTAACCTCTAAGCCTCAGTTTCTACATCTATGAAACTGGGTTACTATTTTCGTAGCTCACACGGCCATACAAATAGAAAGTATGCTTAATATTGAGAACACAGAGATTAAGAGAAATTTGGCATGTGAATGGAAATCTCTTTGCCCAGAAACCAGTTTGTTGTTAGGAAAAGAAACATTAAAAAAAAATACATACAGCAAGATTATGATTTAGTAAATTAGTTCATTGAAAACTTATTCTTAAAAACTATAACCTTCTAAGATCAATCCATTTGCAACTAAATTAGTATTAATTTTTATGCTGATTTCACTATTACGTTTAATTCTTCAGATTAAAAATAATTTAAAGTTTATTCCTATGTGGTCTTGTCACTAACAAGCTTTTAAAATCATATTTCTCTCTCATATTTTTAAAGACAGGGGTCTTGCTCTGTTGCCCGGGCTGGAGTATAGAGGCATGATCATGGCTCACTGTAGGCTTGAACTCCTGGGGCCCAAGTGACCACGCTGGCTCAGCCTTTTGAGTAGTTGGGGCTACAGATGCGTGCCACAAGGCCTGGCTAATTTTCTAATCTTTTTAGAGATGTTGGAAATCCTAGTTATTTTATTATTTCCAAAAATACATTTATTCACTAACTTTATTGTTTAGCAATTTTCTCCATAAGCAATCTCCCAGGATTTGTCATCAGAAAGTGTACCACATTTTTTCTTTTTTTTTTTTTTTTACCATTGAGCATACATTTTCCATCTTTCACAATTCCTTACTATCTTTTGATGTATTCTCTTTTCTAAAATAGATTTTCTAGGTTCACTTATGTCAAATCTTGGATTTATTTAGCAAAAATCTGTTGAGAAACAGATAAGAGCTTTGCTTCAGACCTGCTAACTTTTTTCAAAGGAGTTAAAGAAAATTGCCCCTTTAAGACTCTTAGTATTTTTTTAACTTTTAACTGAAATAAAAGACATATAGAGAAAACTGCACAAAGCTTACATGTACAGCTTGAATAATTTTAACTAACTGAACACAGTCACATAAACCAGCACCCAGATCAGGAAATAGAAAATCACCTTGGAAGGTCCCTTATGTTCTTTTCCAGGCAGTAGTTTCCACTATCCTGACTTCCAACAGCACAGAATAGTTTTGCATGTTTGAGTACTTTATATAAATGTAACCATAAAGTATATACTATTTTGTGTCTGGCTTCTTTCAACATTATGTTTAAAAGATTTAATTATATTACTACATGTAGTTTTAGATAATTCATTCTCTTTTATTTTCTTTTTCTTTCTTTTTTTTTTTAAGATGGAGTTTCACTTTTTTTTTTTGCCCAGGATGAAGTGCAATGGCGCAATCTCGGCTCACCGCAACCTCCGCCTCCTGGGTTCAAGCAATTCTCCTGCCTCAGCCTCCCAAGTAGCTGGGATTACAGGCATGTGCCACCACACCTGGCTAATTTTGTAGTTTTTAGTAGAGACAGGATTTCTCCATGTTGGCCAGGCTGGTCTCAAACTCCCAACCTCAGGTGATCCACCCGCCTCGGCCTCCCAAAGTGCTGGGATTACAAGCGTGAGCCACTGTGCCTGGCCAATTCATTCTCATTGCTGTGTTCCCTTGTTTGAATAAACAGCATATATTACTTCAAAATATAAATTATGAAGTGTGTCAGGTTAATGTACGGAGATTGATTTGTGTAATCTTCTTGTATATTTCCCTTTCCCCCCTGCTCTATACCTGAATCCAGGACTCCCTTTCTTTAGTAATTCTTAATCTCAGGCATTTTTACAGGACTAAAAATAGAAGTACTTCAAAGTCAATGACTATCTCTGCGTTTTATAAATACTTAAACCCATTAAAAAGACAGTAAGATCCAGGACAGGAGAAAGCAGTGTATCTTGGAAAATAAAATAAAAAGGGCACGGCAGATTAGAAGATTCTCTCAAATTATGGAGGAGATAGAGGCCTGTCATCACTGAGAGTGAGCCGGGAACCATATGTCACTCGTTAAGTTGCCCTAAGGAAACAGAAAGAACCCAGAGGAAATGGTTTTAAGGAGTCATTAGGGAGGCTGGGTCCTAGGCACCAAAGTTTTTATATCGGCAAAGATACCTTCCACCCACCCCCTGCCCCCCTTTATGGCAAAGCAGCAGAACATCTCTGGATATACAGGGACAACTCTGGGCGTAGAAAAAAATGTCAACAGTGACCACAATAGACTAAAGTCAGAAGCCCTTTATCTGTTTTGGAGGCATCTTAGAAGTCTCCTGTATTCTAGTTCTACCTTACAAAAACAGCAGTTCCAGTAAAGAAGAAAATCTGATTTCCTACCAGCTTGGCAAAATGGGGGTTTAAGATGAGTTTTAATTTGATCTATAAATAAACACGCATACCTGAGTTTGTAGTCTAAGATTCACAGTAGGTACTTAAGTTAAAATATTATTTTCTGATTCTTATAGACCATTGTCAGATTCAAGTACTTCCTGTGTCTTTTGACTGATTTTCCCATTCTTTCATACCATTATTTGTGAAATCAAGGTGCAGCACCTATTTTTCTGGTGAATCAGAGTATATGTAGTGATAGAGTATATGTAGTGATAGAGTATATGCAGTGATAGAGTATATGCAGTGATAGCGTATATGCAGTGATAGCGTATATGCAGTGATAGAGTATATGCAGTGATAGTGTATGCAGTGATAGCATATATGCAGTGATAGAGTATATGCAGTGATAGAGTGTATGCAGTGATAGAGTATATGCAGTGATAGCATATATGTAGTGATAGAGTGTATGCAGTGATAGAGTGTATGCAGTGATAGAGTATATGCAGTGATAGAGTATATGCAGTGATAGCATATATGTAGAGTGTATGCAGTGATAGAGTATATGCAGTGATAGAGTATATGCAGTGATAGAGTATATGTAGTGATAGCATATATGTAGAGTATATGCAGTGATAGAGTATATGCAGTGATAGAGTATATGCAGTGGTAGAGTATATGTAGCGATAGAGTATATGCAGCGATAGAGTATATGTAGTGATAGTGTATATGTAGTGATAGAGTATATGCAGTGATAGAGTATATGTAGTGATAGAGTATATGCAGTGATAGAGTATATGCAGTGATACAGTATATGCAGTGATACAGTATATGTAGTGATAGCGTATATGTAGTGATAGCGTATATGTAGTGATAGAGTATATGTAGTGATAGAGTATATGCAGTGATAGAGTGTATGCAGTGATAGAGTGTATGTAGTGATAGAGTATATGCAGTGATAGAGTATATGCAGTGATAGAGTATATGCAGTGATAGAGTATATGTAGTGATAGTGTATATGTAGTGATAGTGTATATGTAGTGATAGAGTATATGCAGTGATAGAGTATATGCAGTGATAGAGTATATGTAGTGATAGAGATGAAACTCCTTTTGGGCTTTTTTGAGATGTGACTACCCTGTTTTCCAAAGTAAAGCATGAAAAGCTCACATGGATTGCCTGCTCTTCCCTCAATTTGACTCAATTGGGAGGTTTTCAAAGATTCTGGCAATTGTCAGTCTTAGATTTCAATGCTATTAGTTTTTACTTTTTATTTTTATTTTTTTGAGACCGAGTCTTGCTCAGGCTAGAGCTATTGCCCAGGTTGGAGTGTAGTAGTGCAATCACAGCTCACTGCAGTCTTGAATTCCTGGATTCAAGCAATGCTCCTGCCACATCCTCCCAAGTAGCTAAGACTACAGATGGGTACCACCATGCTCAGCTAATTTAAACATTTTTTTAGAGATGGGGTCTATGTTGCCCAGGTCTATGGCCTCAAGCAATCCTCCACCTCAGCCTCCCAAGTAGCTGGGACTACAGGTGTATGCCACCATGCCTGCATAATATTTTGACTTTTTTGCAGAGATAGAATCTTGCTATATTGACCAGTTTGGCCTCAAACTCCCCCCATCAAGTGATCCTCTCACCTCAGCCTTTCAAGCAGCTGGGATTACAGGCACCAGTCACTGTGTCTGGCTACATTTACAAAAAATAGTTATTATAGTAACTGGATAGTAGAGACTGCTTCTTTAACCTGCTACCTGATGGAATTTTAAATGGATGATGACCTAGATTTCCCTAACATTTCCAATGATTTCCACTCCTTCCTAAAGATCTGAGCTTCCCTCTTGTCTTTCACTTCAGTGTGAAAAACTTGTGTTAACATTTTTTTTTTGGTAGGACAGTTCTGCTAGTAATAAATTATTATAGTTTTTTTAAAAAATCTTCATTCTACCTTCATTTTAAAATAATATTTTTGCTGAATACTGTATTCTAGGTTAAACGGTTTTCAACACTTTAAAAAATGTATTCCATTGTCAGCTGGGCGCGGTGGCTCATGTCCGTAATCCCAGCACTTTGGGAGGCTGAGGCAGGCAGATCACCTGAGGTCAGGAGTTTGAGACCAGTCTGGCCAACATGGGGAAACCCCGTTTCTACTAAAAATACAAAAAAATTAGCTGGGCGTGGTGGTGTGCACCTGTAATCCCAGCTACTCAGGAGGCTGAGGCAGGAGAATCACTTGAAGCCGGGAGGCAGAGGTTGCAGTGAGCCGAGATCATGCTATTGCACTACGGCTTGGGCAACAAGAGCAAAACTCCATCTCAAAAAAAAAAAAAAAAAAAAGTTCCACTGTCTTCTAACCTCCATAGTTTCTAATGAAAGGGCCATAATAATTCAAATTGTCATTTTCCTATTTGTACTGCATTGTTTTTATCTGACTGCTTTCAAGATCTTTCTCTTATTTTTGATTTACGGTTGTTTATAACATGACTAGGTATAGTTTTCTTAATAGTCACACTGTCTAGGGTTCAGTGAGCTGTATATTTATGCCTTTTACCAAATTTAGGTAGTTTTTAACCACTATTTTTTCAGCCCCATTTCCTCGCTCCTCTTTCTGTAATTCCAGTGACATGTATATTATACTTTTTGATATATTCCCACAAGTCTGTGATACATTTTTCCTTTAAAAAATCTTTGCTTTTTTTTTTCCTGTTCCTCAGATTACACAATTTGTATTGATAAATCTTCAAGTTCACCAAATCCCCTTTCATTTCCATTCTGCAAAGAAGGCCACTCAGAAAATATTTTATTTAAAATATTTTAGTTTTCAGTTCTAGAATTTTCATTTGGCCCTTTTTAGTATTTTTTATTTCTCTGCTGATATTTCCTATCTTTTTATTAATTTAAATTGAATTTTCCTTTTACCTGCCATGCTTACTTATGAAAGCTGTTTTAAAGTTCTTTTCTGGTAATTCAACATATGAATCATCTCAAGATTGGTCTCTATTGATTATCTTTTTCCTTGTTCTTCACACGTCAAGATATTTTAGATTGTATTCTGGACATTACAAATGTTTTGTTTTGGAGACTGTATTCTGTTATATTTGTGGAACAGTGTTGATATTTTTGTTTTAGCATAAAACTAACTTGATTAGATGAAGCTACAAACTCTATTTCATCTGTGATGAGTTGCAGCTCAGTTCAATTCTTTCAGTCTTAGCTTCAAGATGCTTTGAGTCTGTCTCATGCATGTGGGGTTTGGTGATCAGCCAGAGATTTGGGCAGTGTTTATACATAGAATTTGGAGCTTCTCTTCTCTGCTACTTTCCTTTTTGAGATTCTCCCCCTCATCCCACAGTAGCTGTGGATGACATAGCTTCTGTCCTCTGGTTCTTCAGCTCAGAAAGATTGTTTTTGCCAGTTTTAGTTGTCCTACACCATGATGTAACTGTACCCTGCCCTCAGGCTAAGGCCTTAAAAACAGGAAACTCACCCAGTACTTGTGCCTACTTCCAAGTTTAAATTCCTCTCCAAAAGACCTCACTCTGCCATGTCAGAGGCAGAATTCCTCAACACTTCACTTTTTAAAAAAAATAAATTCAGAAATTTTAGATTTCCGTAAAAGTTACAAAGATAATATAGAGATTCCCTACATAGTTCTCATGCTGTTTAAGTTCAGAGGAATCTAAATGTTATTCTTTTACATTATCATGGCCCATTTGTCAAAACTAAGAAACCAATATTAGTACATTACTATCAAACTCTTGACTTACTTCAGATTTCACCATTTTTTACATTAATGTCCTTTTTCTGTTCTAGAAGCTAATCTAGAATACCACATTATAATTATTATATCTCTTTAGTAACTGATCTATGACCATTTCTCAGTCTTTCACTGATTTTGTTTTTCTGACCTGGAAGAATTTAAGGAGTGCTGGTCAGGTATCCTGCATAATATAGCTCATTGTGTGTTGAATGATTTCCTCATGATTAGACTGGAGTTAAAGGTTTTTGGGAGGAAGATCACAAGGTTAATTGTTCTTCTTATCACAATACATCAAGGAGTACATGTTATCTACATGACATCACTGGTGATATTAACCTTGATCATTTGGTTAAAGAACCATAGTTTAAATAATATAATATAGGTAAAACTTCTTTCCACAGTTTCCCCTCTTCTTAAAAAAAAGAAGTTTCATGAAAATTCCTTGATTAAAAATGTCATGTAGTCATACCCTCACTTAAAAGTACTTCCTTTCACCTGTAACTCCAAGGAGATTAAGCAATAGGAAATGAAAATATCTAGAGAAATCTGTCATGGAAAAGAAGATATGCTGAAAATGAAACAAACACATTTTTTTTTCCAAATCAGTTCTTAAAATCTTGTGGTAGGCCAAATAGTGCATAATAGCATTTAATGACATGCCTATCTTTTAATAAAAGATTAACATCATGGAAAATTTAAGTTGTCTGGCTTTACGATAATGTGCTAGGAGTTTTGTGGTGGCAAGAAGAGAAGCAGAATAAAAAGCATCATGTGCATGTGATGGACACTAACTTTAAGTGTAAAACAAATACTGGAGAGGTTGGAACACAGTTATTCAAAATCACAGGTGTGATTGTGATTGTTCACTCTGAACTGGACAGTGCCAATAAGGCATAATCATTAGAAGAGGACAAATATTCTGTATTCATACATTCTCCAACCCCATCCTAGCATAGGAGTATGTCTTGGGAAACTCTGACTCCTTAAAATCATACATTTGCTTTTTATTGTCACATCTCTATAGACACCAACTCAAAACCTGCTATACAATTTGGGTAACCAGTATTTCATGAAATTAGTTTCATTTGTATAATAAAACACTATTTATTTAAAAATTCAGGAGTATAAACCACTAATTGAAACTTAATTGGACTATACAATTTGCTTCAATGAAAGTCTTTTTCAGTGGTTTGAAAAGACTGATAAGACTTGAAAGCTCAATACGTAAAACAAATACCTACATATTAAGGAAGGGGATGTTGAAGAGGGGGTCCTAAAGATGGGACTACTCTATTCCCCTTCCATATTCCTGGAAGTTCCTGTTGTTGTTGTTGTTTTCACAAAAATAACTTGTCAAACCAAGGTACATAATCCCAAGAGTTCCCAATATTTACCATTAATTTTCACATATTTTAATCAAAAGCCCATTGGGAGAAATACATGGCATACAAGTATTTTGGTTGGGTGTATGTGTCAACAGATGAGTTATTGATTTAATATGGAATCAGAATAAAATATTTCCCTCTTAAAAATTAGAGGAACAACATTTGATTAATTTTTAAAATTTCAATCCTAGAAATTATCATAGTAGCTAACCCAGGTAAATAGAGGACAAGCTGTGGTTCTTACCTGAAAGTGGCCACAAAGTTCACTGTGGGCCAGCCCAAAACAAAGGATTTCATGGCATTGGTGTTGCCTTCTCCCACTTCATCCACACAGCTTGCTGTCCACATATCAGTTAATTTAATTTTATTTTTTATCTTAAAGTTATTGTTATATCTAGAAAGATAAAAACCAAACAGAACCTTTTGTTATTTTGTTTCTTAAATTTTATGGGAGCTTCTCTGGAAGGCATCATCCTCAGCAAACTAACACAGGTACAGAAAACCAAATACTGCATGTTCTCACTCATAAGAGTGAGAGCTGAACATTGAGAACACATGGACACAGAGAGGGGAATAACACATACCAGGGCCTAATGAGGGGTGGGGGATAAGGGGAGGGAACTTAGAGGACGGGTCAATAGGTACAGCAAATCACCATGGCACACGTATCCCTATGAAACAAACCTGCACATTCTGCATATGTATCCTGTTTTTTTTTTTTTTAGAAGAAAAATAATTTATGGGAGTTTCTGTACTTGTGATAAAAGGACCATTTTCACTAATCATGGGCAAAGTGTCTTATTCACTGTTTTTATCTTCAGTGCCTAGAAGAGTAAACTAAAAAAGGGTTGGCTACCTTAGCCCAAGAAGATCTTTGAAACATTGGTGAAACAATTAGTCCTCATGCCTGCATTTATGGCAAGAAATAGCCATAAACTGGCCACCTTATTTTTCTATATGTCGAGCATTGCATTTGAATCAAAAACCTAACTTCAAATGTACTGCTGTTACAAAATATTACTTCATTTATTATTTATAACTTGCCAATTTCCAAAACAATTTGAGTGGCTGAAAACAGAAAATACACAGGATTTATTAAAATGTTTATAAAATTTTCATTTTAAGAGAGATGCACTAAAAAAAACCCTGTAGTTAATTAGAAGAATTTATAATATATTTTCAATGAAGCGGTTACAAGATTTTCTAGCCTTTAGAAGCATAGGTTATTTTAAATTTCATTTCTTAGATTTTGTTCAACCATTTCCCCTTATATTCTGGTTAAAAGTAAAAATCTGCAGTCCCCCAAAAAGAACCTAAACCAAACTTAAAAAAAAAAGTAGGGTTGACAAAATTAACATTCATCTCTGAGGACCTTGAAGGTGGTCTATTTTAATTCAAGTGAAATTGCTTTTAGACAATTTCTACCTAATCCCTGTAGACTCCTGATATGGAAACCACCATATCTCTTGACCTAATTGTCAGGTTTAACGCTAGCAGGGACCTGAGACTTAAACAGAAGGCACCGAGAAGGATAAAGAGAATGCTCAGGAAAACATGGGTACTTCTTGGCATTCAGACCCATTTGTGTAAATACTAAAAGTTAAAATGAAATCAAAGGTACCTTATATGGAAGTATCCCTAAAAATTCCTCTGATTCATGGAATATTTAAAGCTAAAATTTTTCAGTGGAATTCATAAGACGAAAAAGGATTTTGCAGGAACTGAAGGAGAATCTAGATTCAAAGCCTCATTTATGATTCCCACAGAATTTAAGTGTAATAGAAAGTGCCTTGTGGCATAATGGCTTCTTTCTATATTTCAATATTTTCCACCCTATTGTTATGAATCTTTAGATTTTTAAAATAAAACAGACCCAATTACAGACCAAATCTTATTTATTGATGCCAACTGTTAAAACTACACATCTTTGGAAAAAATAGGTATCCTCCCATATTTGTTTTCACATATTTTGTATTTTCTGATGCAAGTATCTATCTCAGTAGATGCTGCAGATATCATGTGGGAACATCCACATCCGTTGACCTGGAAAAAAAGTCATCCCAAAGATCCTTTCCCTAGATCAATAAGGTGCTACATTATCCACCCCGATTTCCAAAACAAGCAACTGTCTAAAAGTATAAACAATGACTTCCATTCTCCTATAATAAAAATAATGGCCAATATTTATTGAGAACTTACCATATACCATTGTTGTAAATACTTTACACACATTATTTAGTTTGATCCTCAGGAATTTTATAGGTAAGGAAATGGAGTCGTAGAGAGGTTAACCTGCTAAAAGTCACACAGCTTAAGTAGCAGAGCTAGAATTTAAACTTGGACAATGTTGACTCCTGAGCTTATTTATGCTCTTAACCACTAGGCATCTATAAAAAGTCCTGGATATCACTATTCCTATAAAGCACCTGAAACCCGGGTGAAGTTATATTTTCCATGAAGTTCTCTTCAGCTTTTCAATCTTTGGCTTTTTTTTTTTTTAATCTCTCCAGAGCTACAAGGCTTTCTGATGTGGCTATTATGGAGGCTGAGGAAGAAATCTCATGAACACCTATGAACACAAAGCTAGATGGACTAGTTTGAAAATATTTAAAAAGAAGTATTCCAATAAAGCTTTATATTAAAATGGGCATTCTTGGGGTCATAGAATGCTTCTTCAGATTTTTTCACTTTCAATTTCCAATAGTATTAGACTATAGAAATTAAAAAATGCTAATTTAATGTGAACCGGCTCCAATAGCATGACGACTATCTCCAATAGTATTATGACAACAGGAATTAAAAAGTGGGAATCCAATATAAACAGACTGAACAAAACCCCCTAAAAATAATTTTTTTTTTTTGAGACAGAGTTTCGCTCTTGTCACCCAGGCTGGAGTGCATTGGCGTGATCTTGGCTCACTGCAACCACCACCCCTCAGGTTCAAGTGATTCTCATGCCTCAGCCTCCTGAGTAGCTGGGATTATAGGTGCCTGCCACCACGCCCGGCTAATTTTTTTGTATTTTTAATAGAGATGGGGTTTTGCCATGTTGGCCAGGCTGGTCTCGAACTCCTGACCTCAGGTGATCTGTCTGCCTCAGCCTCCCAAATTGCTGGGATTACAGGTGTGAGCCACTGCGCCTGGCCAAATTCTTTATTTTGACAACGTAGTCCCTTATTACAAATTTATTAAGCTGACAGATGTACTTTGATTTCCTATCCTCCTATCTTCATACTGGAAAAAATTCCAGTGAATTGATGAAATACACAGGATTCCAGGGAGATTTCTCCCCATTCTAAGATAGGGATGTCTTATTAAATATGTTTTGGGGTAGAGTTCATTATATATTCCACAAATATCTGATGGTAATTCTATTAATAAATTTATTTCATCTTCTTCACCTAAACAGAACTCATTACTATTTACTATTTGCTTATTCTCATAAAATATGATAATAGTGATGGTTTACGAGGGTGTGAGGTAAATACAGTCATTTCTCCTTTCTGTAAATTCCATATGGGTGCTCAATGGCTATTATCAGAGAGAATATTAACTTCTTTCTAAATAATGTTTGTAAAACAGATCCTGTTTTTTAAAAAAGAAAACTCATGATTTTATTGGAAAAGTAACTTATTTATCTTCCAAATGCATATCAAAAGTGGTTCCCAAGTACCCATCTGGCTTTAATACTTTACTAATTTAGTATGGAAAAGAATTACCATAAACTCAAAACAATTTTCAGCAAACACTGTCGGCATCCAGTACAAAACAGATCAAATATAATAATTTAGTCAATAGAAGGAAGTATTTAACACCCGCTTTACTGTTGTACTTACTAAAATTCACTAAACAAATATGTAGCAGTTGATTCATTATTTATCCCACTCAAGTTTATTTCTCTAGGCCCAGCCTAAGGACTGAAAGCAGTATCTAAAAGAAGCCTGAAGATGAGCTGATGTAATATGGAACCTAAGGTCCCCTCCTTGTCTCCTATGGCTCAGTAAGAGACTTAAGTGCTAATTTCAGATTATTTCAACAAATTAATTGATCCAGGGTAACACTCAATCCTTCATCCAAGGGTAAGAAGTGACTCAGAAGACATAGGTTTGGAATTACAGGGACTATTTGCTTTTGGTTGTTATTTCATAAAAATTAAATTCTTTCATATTAAGAAGGATCTGTGAATATAACTAACTGTTTGCTATGAGAATGATCATGTAATCAATTTCCTAAAAAATGGTGGTCAAAATTTTTGCAAAGTGGCAGGATTTAATAGTAATAATAATAATAATCTCAAATATCTATGTTCTATCTCAGGGGTTTTGGATTTATGTCAAAAAATAACTTAGATCATTCACACTTTTAAATATTCCCAATGGGTATAAGAAGTCCTTAAAATAATCTTTCATAATTGGAACCTCTTAAATAACAGCATTTAAATCAATTGATAGAATTTTTTTCACTTCACGAAAACATTAAAGTGGACATTAAAGTTATCTCAAAAGCAGTGTATGGGAAAAAGTGGTATAACCTTATGTGAGAAAGGGACAATCAAAATAAAAAGTCAGCTACAGAAGCAGACAATGGGTACACATTTTGCCAATATATCTAAAAACAGCAATATTCTAGTGGAAAAGAAACTGTCTTTATATAAAATATTTTTAGCAAAACATAGGTTCCATAAAAACAACTTACATGCTAACAGTATACAGAACAGTAAATAACCTCAGGTAAAAAAACAAAGGTCCTCTATTCTAGTTATCATTGTAACTGCTAAGGGGAAAAATATCCAAAAAAGGTGAAGGAAAATACATTCTTCCCTAAGAGCTGAATGCATGCTACAAGTAAATAGTCTTTAAGATCTTAAAGTTTAGAAAATTGGTTATTATAAAAAATTTTTGTTGTCTATTTATCTACCTCCAGGCTGAGGTATACACCTAATGAGTACTGTGTGCTAAAAAATATAGAAAGAGGCAGCCGTTGGAAGTAAGGCCTAGATTCAAACCCCAGCCCTGCCATTTCTTAGTATATAACAAACCTTCCTGAGCCTCAGTGTTCAATATCTGAAACAACTCTTATCTTAGGGGATTGTTAGGATAATTAAACGAAATCTTTGTGATTCTCCTCTTATAATATCTAGCATAAAGAACTCATCCAGTAATTTTTAATTAAGGGAATAACTGTTTTTTGAAAATAATGACTTGTTCCTCTATTAATAGTTTCCCAACTTAGAGCTTCAAGTGGACCTAGTGTAAAGATGTGGCTGGAGAAACTTTTTCATTCTCTTTATTCCTATAATACCATATCCACTCCAAAACTATATCTGTAGGCATTCCTTCATTCTGAAAGTTCTTATCTTTATGCTTGTCTTTAATTTAAAAAATGTATAAAAACAGTTCACTAAGCATTCTACACCGTTTCTTATAAATGAGTATTTAGTTGGAGCCTTTTACTCATCCACGTGGAGAGGAACTCAAGCCTCTGGCCACAAGCCACTGAGTAACTAAGGCTAACAGCATCCACTTGAGTGAGCTTGGAAGTAGTTTCTCCAGCTCCAGGTGAGCTTTGAGATAACTTTAACCCAAGCCAACAAGCTTGAGGGCCCTCGTGAAGGCTTGTAAGCCAGAAGCATCCAGTGAAACACTCTCAGACTCCTGACTCAGAGAAACTGCATGAGATATTTATAATTTTAAACTGTAATGTTTTTGGGTAATTTGTTAAATGGCAATAGATAATCAATATAGCCTACACAGGTCCTTATAACCTAACCCTTGTCTACTTCTCTAATCTTAATTCATCTTACTCTCCTTGGCTTGTTATGCTCCAGTTACACAGGCCTTCTTTTAACTCCTCCAAGGGCTAAGCTTTCCCCAACTACCTTTGCACCTGCTGTTCCCTCTCCCTGGAATGCTCATCCTCCCAATATCTGAATGGCTGATTGCTTTTCATCCTTCACTGAATTTTTCCCCTGACTACACCTACCTAACATATAGGCCATCTTTTACTTCACCCAGCACCCTATTTTCTTCATAGTACTAATCACAATTTGTCATTCTCCCTCACCCCATGCATAAGACTGTAAGCTCCCACATTAGAATATAAGCTCCCAAAGAGCAGGGACCGTACCCATCACATTCTTCACTGAATTTCCTACATTTATTCAGGACATGGCACAGAACAGGACCTAAATAAACACTTGTTGAAAAAATGAACAATCGATTTTTTTTTGCAATAAAGGGCATAAAATCACTTTAGATATTACCTATAGTAACAAAGGCAAGACATTCTTACAGTAAGCATTGAGTAGAAAGGGTATCTTTGTTAGTAAAAGTGCAATTTTATAATGATAATCGGGAGTATATAATATACATACTTGATTTTGGCCACAACAAACAGATCATTGAATAGGAAAAGATGCCGCTCCTGCCTCTGGAGGCCTCTTTTGAGTTCTGCCCGGCCATCAATCAGCAGAGTCCTACTGGAGCACACAAATGATGACAGAAATGTGCATGTGTCAACACTAGCAGAAGGACTGTCCCTGTAACAGATCAAATGCCACAGATCAGTCAAACGATCATCTTATAGTTGGCCAAGAACTACAAAACTCTGTAATTTTTTTTAATACAATGGTATAGCATCCTAACTGGTCATGAGTCTATTCACCACACAGTAGTCTTTAATATTTCATTATGAAAATTTTGAAACAAAGAAAAGTTGAAATAGTTTTATAATAAACACATGTATATGTATCTCAATATAGATTCTACCATTAGTATTTTACTATACTTGCTTTATCAAATACCTATCCAACCATCCATTGAATAATTCATTTTATTTTTGGCATTTCAGGGTAAACTACATACAGGCAGTACATATCCCCCTGAATGCTTCAGCATACATATCATTAACTAGAGTTCAGTTATTTATTTTGAATTTTTCTTTTGATATAAAATTTACATACAACAAAATGTACAAATCTTAGGTGTATATCCACTGACTTTTGACAAATGTACTTATCTGTGTAATCTAAGCCTCTAACAAGATTTAGAAAGTGATCATCACTCCAAATAATTCCCTCTTGCCCCTTCTCAGCTATTATATAAATTAACCAAATATAGTCTCTATGGATTGGCTCCTGAGTTGTTTATTTCTTCACTGCAGGCTGAGACCTGTCAGTTCAAAACCTCACTAGTATCAAACTTAAATTTTTATATATCGAAGTATTTTAAAAATAGCCCAATCAGATTTTTAGCCAGTAACAGCCTTCCTGCTTTGCATACTCCATCAAACTACACCCAGCACCTGCTGGCCACTGAAAAGAGAGTGTCTGTGGTTATGAGACCCCCAAGTTGCTCATGCCCTTTAGAGCTCTCTGACCTAGCCATTCCTCACTACTGAGGAATGGACATCTACTCTCCAGAAATATCTGCTCTGATTCTTTTCTCCCCTGCCCTCCTTCCCTTCTGGATGGTGGCCCCTTGCCATAAGCCTCTGGACAGTCTCATACTGTGAGGGATTTACTCTCTCATGCAATCCTGTACAGTATGTTAAATCTTTGATCAGATCCCAAATACCTCAAACTCCTTATACCAGTCAATCCTGACTTGATCACCCCAGAGGTAACCACTATTCTGATTTTTCTTTTTCCCAAGAAAGACTGCCTGTTCTAGAATTTTATACAAATTGAACCACAGTATCTGTTCTTTTGTGTAAGATATTACTTCCTCATCATGTTTTTGGAATTCATTCATGTTATTACATTTATCAGTAATTCATTCCTTTATCTTACTTAGGTATTCAATGTATAAATATGCCAGAGTTTATTCTTCTATTGTTGTATACTTGGGCTGTTTCCAGTTTTTAGCTATCATGAATAAAATGGCTATTAAACATTGGTACTAGTCTTTTTGTATCTATGTTTTCATTTCTCTTGGGTAAATACCTCAGAGTGGAATTGTTAGGTCACAGAGTAGGTATATGTTTAATTTTAGAAAAACTACCAGTTAGTTTTCCATAACGATGGTACCATTTTACATTCCCAGCAACAATGTAAAAGAGTTCCAGTTGCTCCATGACCTTGCTAACATTTGGTGTTATCAATCTTTTGAATTTTGGCCAGTTTAGTGGATGTATAGTAGCCTTTAATTAGGATTTTTTTTCTTATTTTGAGAAGGAGTCTTGCTCTGTCACCCAGGCTGAAGTGCAGTGGCACGATCTCGGGTCACTGAAACCTCTGCCTCCTGGGTTCAAGCAATTCTCCTGCCTCAGCCTCCTGAGTAGCTGGGATTACAGGCATGCACCACCACGCCCAACTAATTTTTGTATTTTTAGTAGAGATGGGGTTTTGCCATGTTGGCCATGCTGGTCTCGAACTCATGACCTCAGATGATCTGCCTGCCTTGGCCTCCCAAAGTGCGAGGATTACAGGTTGAGTCACCATGCCCAGCCTTTAATTAGGATTTTAATTTGCATTTCTCTGCTAATTTCTTTCACGTTCTTACTGGCCATTTGCATTATCTTCATTGGTGAACTGTCTTCAAATCTTTTGCTCATTTAAAACAATTTGGGTTATGTGTTATTATACGCATATTGAGTTGTAGGAACTTTTTCATCTATCCTAGATTCCAGTCCTTTGGCAGGTTATGTGTTTTGGAAAATATTTTCTCCTAGTCTGTTGCTTGCCTGTAAACTTTCTTAACCATGTTTCTGACAAAAAGTTTTAAATTTTCACGAAGTTTATCAAATTTTTTCATATGGTGTTTACTTTCTGTGACCTTTCTAGGAAACTTCCACCTATCCCCTACTCATCAAGATATTCTCCAATGCATTCTATTAAAATATGTATGATTTTCAGTTTTTACATTTAAGTCTATGATCCATCCCAAATTAATTTTGCTTAATAAGGTAGAGGGCCAGGTTCATTTTTTTTCTATATGAATACTTCATTATCCTAGCACCATTTACACCAAAGACTTTGTGCTTACTTATATGTAAAGTAAGTTAGTTGGACTAGGACTATAAGATCTTTAAATTCCCTTCCTCAATGGATTGCTTTGGTACCTTCCTAAATTCACGACTATAAAGCATAGGTCTATTTCCAGGCTCTCTATTCTGTTGCACTGATTTATTGATTCTTATGCTATAACCACACTGTCTTACTGTTTTATGTTTATAGTAAATCACAAAGTTACGTAGTGTTAAGTCCATCAACTTTTTCTTTCTTGAGACTGTTTTAGATAATCTAGGTCTTTTGCATTTCTATATGTTTTTTGACTCACCATTTTTTCACTTTATGATGGTGTGAAACTGATAGGCATTCAGTAGAAACTGTACTTCAGATTTTGAATTTTACTCTTTTCCTGTGCTAGCTTAGGTGTATTAAATGCATTTTCTACTCATAATATTCTCAACATATGATAGATTTATTCTGACATAACCCGTTGTAAGTCGAGGAGCATCTGCACATTTTAGAGATTAACAAAGATGAAGAACAAAGGAGGGAAAGCCTATTGTGGCTGGGGAAGAAGAGATGACCTCAGTTTCAAATGTACTGAGTCTGAAATTATCAGTGGGCTAGGTGGTATGGCAAGATCAGGTAGGCATGCAGCACTTGGAAGAGATGTCAGAAGCAGAGATGTCATTCAAAGACAGGTGCATAAATAACTCTTTGTAATGGCTAGAACTGCCAAGGGAAGGAGCACAAAATAAGAAAAAAGGCAGAAACATATCCCTGAGAAAAGATGTAAGTTGAAGAGATGAAGGGAAGAGAACCTATGAACAAAGATGGAGACTGGTGAGTGAAGTAGCAGAAAAAGAAAAAGTAGTGGTGGTCAGGAGTGCTGAAACTGACAGAAGGGATAACAAGCTGAGGTCTCAAAAGGTGTCTTGGGGTAAAAAGTCATCAGTTGGTCATTAAGACCTTTGAGAAAACAGTTCCAGGAGAATGGCGTAGGCAGAACTCAAATGTCTGGAATTTGAGGAGTAAAAGGATGAGAAGTGAGGAACTAAAGGCAAAACTCTTGTTGTTTTTTTAGCAGCTGAACACTAGAAGGTGACTTTAAGGATTCTAAAGTGGGTACAGCTGGTGAGGAAGGACAGGTAAGTGAGAAACAATCAGCCCTGAAGGTAGGTATTACTATCCCTCATTTTACAGATTTGAAGCTATTTAGGGTAGCCAAAATATACTGCTACTAAGGTGATTTACAAGTATGGTTTCATGTACTTTAAAAAATTCTATGTAGTCTTTCAAATGGACAAACACTGCATTGACTCAGCTTCCTCCTCCAGCCATGGTGATTGAGTTCAGTGGTTTAGGATTTAATGACTTGGGTGGAGTGCTAATCCAAGCCTTTTTGCTAAGTAATGTGATATGGCAAGTTATCTGGTTGGCTTAGTTTCCTATATGTAAAGTAAGTTAGTTGGACTAGGACTAGAAGATCTTTAAATATCATTTATAATTTATATATGGGACTAACTAAACATGTATCCAAAAGGTGGAATTAAGATTACTGATGAGAGGGAAATGGATAATGGATATGATTGGCTATGTCTGTGAGAACACTCCAATCCTAAAATATAGTTTATAAATGTGTAGTTAAGCATATTTGAGAGTCACTTCAGGGAAACAATCCAGAGCTGAACTAAATTAAAAGCCATGCAAAAGTCATAATAATGACAATGAGAACAGTTTTTTTTAAAATTAGTCTAATTAAATGAGGAGCTCAAAGAACAAGTATTTCTCAGGGTCTCCATCAACGCATAAGGTGTAAGAGGCCATGACTTGTCACCTCAATTATCAGGTCCACCTGGCAGCTATAAAAAATCAGAATTATGGCTTATCTATGTTTCTTGGGTTTGAATAGCATGGGTCACAGTGTCTGATCTCCCCTGGGTATACTAAAAGTATGAGGACCATACCCTATCCTAATAGCTCTGAATTAATCCCCAGTGGTCAGCCATCCCTTTCTCTATTACATTCTCATTGTGTGGACTCCTGATCAGCATCATCATCATCAACTGGGAACATGTTTTAAAAATGCAAATTCTCAGGCCTTCCTCAGGTTTATTGAATCAGAAACTCTGGAGGGTTGGCTCAGCATCCTGCAGTTTAACAAGCCAGTCAGGTGATTCTAACGCACATTGAAGTTTGATTCTAACGCACATTAGATCAACTCTCTTCATAAGTCTACAACGCATTCTAGCTCTAACATTGTAAAATTCTACAATAGTGTATTCCAAGTAAGTATAAGTAGTTTATAGTTCTACTTCAGCTAAGTTGAACTTTTGAGAGTTATTCCATCATTTCCTGTGATTTCTCAGCTATAGCTACCCCTTTCAAGAAGTGAAGTCTATTATGCTCACTAATTGCTAATTAACCACATACTATGTATAACTTAAATACATATAGGTGAATGATAAGGCAAGTAAATAAATGAAAGTCCTGTGAAAGAAAAGGGAAAAGGAGTTTCTATGCTTGATATTATAGTTGGAATTAAGCAGAGAACAAAGAAAAGGCCTACATTCATCATCACAGAAAAAAAAATCCTTTCTCAAGTTCTTCTGGGGGAGTTGAAGAAGGTATAATAGAATCTTTTAGTATGTAGTGATTTTCAAATGTATAGAAAACAAAAATAAAGCTTTCACTTGTTGAAACTGAGCAAGGACAAGGCTACTAAGCAATGAATGGGGGAAAGAATGGCTAAAATAATATTTTGCTGAGCTTTAATTTTTTAATTACATAACAGGAAAACTTTGCAAGAGGAAAAATCATCTTTTGCATTTTGGTTTAGGTATCCAACAAATAATTGCTTCTTGATTATAAGAAGAAGCCATCAGATTGCAGTATGGCTTAATCTAGGGACCTTAAAACTATTACTCAAAGGGTCTGATGATAGTTTAAGTTTTGTGGGCCATACAATTTCTGTCAAAACTATTCAACTCTGCCCTTGTATTGCAAAATCAATCATATACATAAATGAACAGGTGTGGCTGTGTTCTAAGAAAACTTTACAAAAATAGGCAACCTGTCTGGGTCATGGTTTGAGGATCTCTGGTTTAAACAATACTTCCAAAACATTTAAATGTTTATAAATAAAGGCTAATCTGAAGTAACTGGAAAATTATTATTATTATTTTGCTTGGGGTTGGCCTAGGCCAAAGATTAATTAGGCTATTTTTAAAAATAGTTTACATTTTAAAGCAATTCCAAAGGATTTTCATACACAATAACTCATTTTCCTCCTTGTGATATTACTTTCAAATAAGTGGACTGGTGCTGGTGTCAGGGAGAATTCACAATAAAATTAAATGATTTTCTTTTTCTGTGTGCATCTATCAGGCTGTCATTTTAAAAACCTGTATGTAAGTGTGGCGAGAGATGCCTGAAGACTTTAGTAAAAAATTCATGCCGTACACTAAAATAAAAGTAAATATCTCAGCACTCACATAATTTAAATGGAAAAAATTTTCATGGAAGGAAACAAAAACACAACTTTTGTGTTTTTTAATACAATATTAAAGTCTCCCATTTAAAAATGTGTTTCTCAATTTTATGACTCTGAAGTGTTTATTTTTATTCTGAGTGAAGTGTAGATGTGTTTATTTTACTCTTTTAGAGTATGGAAATGGGGAAAGGGTAAGACTATAACCTTCTATTTAGCCTTTTAATATAGCCTGATTAGGACTTACAAGTTATAATTAACAGAACTCTAAAATAATCTAACAAATCCAAGCAGAGTCTAGGAATTCACCTGTTGCTTGCTTTTTATGTATTAACATTCCATTTTCAAATGGGTTTGTGAAACCATTTCTGAAAAGCAAAAACAAGTTTTAGAAACGTAAAAACTAGAAAACAGCTTTCACAAAACCTGGCCACAGTAATATATCAGTATTTATAACTAAAGTTCATTCTAAAAATGAGTCCACTTTCAGGTACAGTTTTAGAGACAGTGTTGCTTAATCATAAATTACAAAGAAAATAAAATTCAGAATACTTGGAATTGTCTATGTTTATTAGTAATCAATTAGAGATTACGATAACAAGTACTAGATAGGATCTGGATAACCTTAAAGCCTGGTAAAATAATTAGCACATGGTCACTGACCGGTAACTGTTGAATAACTACATAAAATTTACCTTCCAAAAATGTACCCATTTCTCAAAGCCCATTCCAAATATCAGTTCTTCCATGAAAACTTTTTATCAACTGGATCCTTGCTTGGCATCTCTTATATGACATCTAGCACCTATGTTCTGCTTTATATATCGTAAATATTCTCATTCAACATTTATTGTGCATACAATTACCATATAATAAATTATTTGTAATAGTGATAAGGGCTGTCTTTGCTGGGTACCTGCCATGTGCCAGGCATAGGAGCTAGATTGGGTCCTTGGCCTCCAGGAGTTATCAATCTGATAGGCAAGTCAGACAAGTAACATGATGATAAACAAGTGATGTAAGTACAATAAAAGAAATGCAGAGTGCAGGAGCACAGAAAAGCAAAAAGAGGAGACCCTATCTGAGACTGCATTGGCTAGGAAAATTCCTTGGAGGAACCAAAGTCTAAAGGATGAACAGAGAGACCAATGAAGGCTGAAGGGCACTTTAAGAAGGAACAGCGTGTCAAATATGCACCTTGTGCTTCAGTAACTGGAAAATTCAGAAAGGCAGGAGTTATAAAGGCTTGAGAAAGATTAGCAGCAGATGAGAAAGGGGTACAGTCATTGGTGTTTCTCCTATCATGTAAGGGGCTTAGATTTTATTTGGAAGCACTACAGAATTTTGAGCAGGACATTGCATTTTGTAATACAGGTTGAGCATACCTAATCTGAAAATCCAAAATACAAAATGCTCCAGAATCCTAAAATTTTTGAGCACCACTATGACACCATAAGTACAAATTCCATACTTGGCCTCAAGTATACAAATTTTGTTTCATGAACAAAATTATAAAAATTGCATTCAGGCTATGTATATAAAGTGTATATGAAATATAAATAAATTGTGTATTTATGCTTCAGTCCCATCACCAAGATATCTCATTATCTACAAGCAAATATTCAAAAATTAAAAAAACTGAAATTCAAAAATTAAAAAATGAAATTCAAAATACTTCTGGTCCCTAGCATTTTGTAACAGGGATACTCAACCTGTACATTGAAGAATACACAGGAAGGCAACTTAGAGTGAGTGAGACCATTAGGAAGTTACGGCAGTAGTCTTAGGTAAGAGATGTTGCACACCCAAGTTGGCAGTGAGAAAGGGATAGGAAAGACAACAGAAAACATAAATGATAGAGATTGTTAAAATTAATACATTGATTTACTGGGGGTGGGGTGGGGTGAGCTGGAGATGAAATTGACCAAGAAAAAGAAAATGTGGCACATATACACCATGGAATACTATGCAGCCATAAAAAATGATGAGTTCATGTCCTTTGTAGGGACATGGAGGAAGCTGGAAACCATCATTCTCATCAAACTATCACAAGGACAAAAAACCAAACACCGCATGTTCTCACTCATAGGTGGGAATTGAACAATGAGAACACATGGACACAGGACGGGGAACATCACACACCGGGGACTGTTGCAGGGTGGGGGGAGTGGGGAGGGATAGCATTAGGAGATATACCTAATGTTAAATGACAAGTTAATGGGTGCAGCACACCAACATGGCACATGTATACATATGTAACTAACCTGCACGTTGTGCACATGTACCCTAAAACTTAGGGCATAATAATAATAAAAAAAGAAAAAGAATATAACCTTACTGTCCAGGTTTTATTTCCTTATTTTTAATTTTTCATCCAACAAATAACTGAGCATCTATATGTACTGTCTAGACACTGTGCTATATTAACATATGGAGTAAATAAGTTTGATTTTTTCTCTACTCTTGTGGAACTAGTTTAGCTGCTTGGCTCAGTTTCTAGTAGAGGTTGGAAACCGCAGCCCACACTCATATTTTATTCGATACCCCCCCACAGGAGTTTTAAAAAACATTTGATTTTGAATGTCCAGTTAGCCACATTCCCTCTCTGTTACTTCTTTACTCTGTCTACTGAACCTCCGAGTTCTCTGAAAGCATTAAGTCTATGGTTCTTGAGCTAGTGTGCTTTTTTTTTAAAACAAAAACAAAGAACTAGTACAAAAAACACATGTAAAATATCCCATTGTTACCATTTAAAAATGCATAATTCAGTGGCATTTAGTACATTGACAGTGTTGTAAAACCATTATCACTACTTAGTTCCTGAATATTACCCCTAAAGAAAAACCGTATAGGTTTTTCTATAAGCAGTCTATAAGCTTTTCTATAAGCAGTCATTCCCCATTCCCCCTAGTCCCTGGCAACTACTACCATCTTTCTGTCTCTATGGAGTTGCCTATTTCGGGTATTTCACATCATGTAATATCTATCCTTTCATGTATGGTTTCTTCCCATTAGCATAAGGTATTCAAGATCTGTTCATGTTGTAGCATGTATTAGCACTTCATTCCCTTTTGCTGCTGAATAATATTCTGGTGAACGGCTATAGCACATTTGTTTATCCATTCATTAACTGATGGACATTTGGGTTGTTTCCACCTTTTAGCTATTGTGAATAGTGCTAAGAATTCATGTACATACTGTTTTTGAGTATCTGTTTCCAATTCTTTTGAGTACATACCCAGGAGTGGAATTGCTAGATCATATGGTAATTCTATGTTTAACTTATTGAGGAACTGCCAAACTGTTTCCCACCATGGTTACACCAGTTTACATTCCCACCAGCAATGCATAAGGATCCTAGTGTTACTTTAGACTTCTCCCCTTTTGCTTCCCACATAAAGTCATTTCTTATGTTTTGAGAATATTCTAATTAAAAATAAAATTTTTTAACTCTGGATCCTCATAACCTATAGTTTATAATGAACTCCTAACTGGATTCTCTAATTTTTGCCTCTCTCTTTTCTCCAATCTATACTACTCACCTCTCTCAAATTAATCTTCCGGATGCATAGTACCAACGATCATAGCATAGACACTGTCTAAAGGGTAAGCCCAGATCATTAGCTTATCAAGTTCTAGCATCTGTTTTACCCTACCTGGTTCTGACATGTAGGTTAGAACTTTCTATATTGCCTGTGTAACTCTGCAGAGTGTTAGGGAATAAATCAGTCCAGATATCATTTGGAACAAAAAGACTACTGAAATGAAGCTACAAAAACCACTCTCAACATCAAAACTCTATCTTATTCAGCAATGCAATCCTATTATTTATTTATGACTATATTGAACATCTAGAATTAAAAGTATATTATATGGGAATCTAATCTATGGCAATTATCTGTCTTAATGAGATCAAACATGAGAAAGTACTATTACATTCTATCATCTTGATAAAATCACATTGAAATTACCAAAGAAAATAACATATAGTGATTATAACAATGTGATTGTATGTAATATGTACTGTAACTTCAATGATTACATAATAAATCGGGGGGGGAGGGATAGCATTAGGAGATATACCTAATGTATATGACGAGTTAATGGGTGCAGCGCACCAACATGGCACATGTATACATATGTAACAAACCTGCACGTTGTGCACATGTACCCTAGAACTTAAAGTATAATAAAAAAATAAATAATAAATCATGTAGCTCATAGTCTGAATTATGACTTGTATTATGAGAACACAGCCTAGTGATAATAGTAATACCAGCATCAAAATGAATGAAGACAGGATAAGGGCTTGGTAAGATAGGTGGACAAATCGTTAGATAAACAGAGTGAGCAAGGGCTTAAAAGCAAGAAATATATAAAGGAGCACTTTTAAATTATCAAGATGCTGATGGGAGCATATGCCATACAATGAGATCAATACATCAACAATGATACTAATATTTAAAGACCAAGGAAAACATAAACGTTAAGTAAGTAAAGACAGAATAGAAAGATGGAAGGAGAGAGTGAAGGTCAGAGAAGGACACTAATACGCAGAGTCACACTAATAGAGTGCGATCCATACACAAAGTTATTATTTCCAAAGAAGAGAGTAACTACATAATTTCCTCATAACCTTGACACAGAAGTTGTTTAACAACATCTATTAGGAATTCACTTAGTACAAGGCACTTGATAAAACATTATCAAGAAGGAAAGGAACAAGATTTTATGAGCATTGTCTCTAAAGACTTTAAAAGGAAACAATATATGAATTATATATAGTGATGCAAGACAACTAATCAGGAAAAATGAGAGTATTTGAACTTCAAGGAGCCTCGTGAAAATGGCATCCCTTTAAGAATAGTTCTGCTTCATTATGTTTTCTTCCCCCCAACCCTCAGAGGCTGTAGTGAGCTATTACCATGCCACCACACTTCAACCTGGGCAATGGAGCAAGACCCTATCTCAAAACAAAAAGCAAAACAAAATGAAACAAAAACAACACAAAACCTTCATTATGAAAGAGTGAGAAGAATCAGTAGAAACAGATCCCAACTAAGGGAGAAACCTCCAAACCAATTTAGCCATCTTTGTGTGTGGCCTGCTGACTTAAAACTACTACCTCTCTTCATTATCCACTAAGTAAAATTCGTTTGGCTACTCATTTTGAATTCAAGCTACTCAAAGAAATTTATATGTGTAATGATTACACTGTATGTGGTTCTGTTAGTTTGTTTACGGATTCAACAATGAACAAGGTCATCAATATGCTTACTGGGAACTCCAACAGTTTGAGTTTTCTTGAGATAATAATTACATAATGGTACACTTAAAGGAACGAAAGAATTAAACCTGATTAAAAATAATTCTATATATAATTTCTGGATCTTCTAAAGTTAAAAAACTAACTGATTTTGCATCCTGAAACTTTACTGAAATTGACCAGTTCTAAGAGCCTTTTGGCGAGGCTTTAGGGTTTTCTAGGTAGAGAATCATATAGTCGGTGAAGAGAGATAGTTTGATGTCTTTTTATATTTGGATGCCTTTTATTTCTTTCTCTTGCCTGATTGCTCTGGCTAGCACATCCAGTACTATGTGGAATAAAAGTGGTGAGAGTGGGCATTCTTGTCTTGTTCCGGTTCTCAAAGAGAATGGATCCAGCTTTTGTGCATTCAGTATGATGTTGGCTGTGGGTTTGTCATAGACAGCTCTTATTATTTGAGATATATTCCTTTGATACCGAGCTTGTTGAGGATTCTTATCAGGAAGGGATGTTGGGTTTTGTTGAAAGCTTTTCCTGTGTTTATTGAGATAGTCACATGGTTTCTGTTTTTAATTGTTTATGTGGTGAATCATGTTTATTGATTTGTGTATGCTGAACCAACCTTGCATCCCAGGAATAAAGTCTACTTGGTTGTGGTGAATTAACTTTTTGATTTGCTGTTGGATTTGGTTTGGTAGTATTTTGTTGAGGATTTTTGTGTCTATGTTCCTCAGGGATATTGGCCTGTAGTTTTCTTTATTCATTGTTGCTTTGCCAAATTTTGATATCAAGATAATGCTGGCTTTGTAGAATGACTTAGGGAGTCCCTCCTCCTCGACTTTTTAGAATAGTTTCAGTAGAACTGGTACAAACTCTTCTTTGTATGTCTGGTAGAATTCGGCTGTGAATCCATCTGGTCCAGGGCTTTTTTTGGTTGGTAGGTTTTTTATTACTGCTTCAATTTCAGAACTCATTGGTCTGCTCAGGGTTTCAGTTTCTTCCTGGTTCAATCTTGAGAGGCTGTGCATTTCCAGGAATTTGTCCATCTCTTCTAGATTTTTTAATTTGTGTGGATAGAGCTGTTCATAATAGTCTCAGGATCTTTTGTATTTCTGTGAGATTGGTTGTAACATCACCTTTGTCATTTCTGACTGTACTTATTTAGATCTTCTTTTTCTTTGTTATTATACGTAGCAGTCTCTCAATCTTGTTTATTCTTTCAAAAAATCAACTTCTGGTTTCACTGGTCTTTTGTATAGATTTTTATGTCTCGATTTCATCCATTTCTGCTCTGACTTTATTTATTTTCTTCTGTTAGCTTTGGGATTGCTTTGTTCTTGTTTTTCTAGTTCCTCTAGATGTGACGTTAGATTGTTAATTTGAGCTCTTCCTTCTTGATGTGGGTGTTTAGTACGATAATCTTTCCTCTTAACACTGCTTCAGCTGCATCCCAAAGACTCTGGTATGCTGTGCCTCTGTTTTCATTAATTTCAAATACTTTTTTTGATTTCTGCCTTAATTTCGTTGTTTAACCAAAAGTCCTTCAGGAGCAACTTGTTTAATTTCAATGTAATTATGTGGTTTTGAGAAATCTTCTTGATACTGATTTCTATTTTTATTGCATTGTGGTCTAAGAGTATGCTTTGTATGATTTTTTTTTTTTAGTTGATTGAGATTTGCTTTATGGTGAACATGTGGTCAATCTTAGATAATGTTCCATGTGCAGATGAGAAGAATCTTCTGTGGTTGTTGGGTAGAGTATTCTGTGGGTGTCTATTAGGTCTAATGGGTCAAGTGTCAAGTTTAAATTCGGAATTTGTTAGTTTTGTGCCTCGATGATCTAACACTGTCAGTGGGGCCCTGAAGTCTCCCATTATTATTGTATGGCTGTCTAAGTCTTTTCATAGGTCTAAAATAACTTGTTTTATGAATCTGGGTGCTCTAATTTTGGGTGTGTGTAGACTTAAAATAGTTAAGTTTTCATAGTGAATTGAACCCTTTATCATTATAGCATTTCTATACAACAATAATGACCAAGCTGAAAGATAAGTCAAGAATGCCATTCATTTACGACAGCCACAAACAGAACACAATACCTAAGAATACAGTTAACCAAGGAGGTGAGAGATCTCTACAAGGAGAACTACACTTTTGAAAGACATCTAAGATGACGTAAATAAATGGAAAAACATTCCATGCTCATGAATTGGAAAAGTTAATATCATTAAAATGGCCACGCTGCCCAAAGCAATCTGCAGGTTCAATGCAATTCCTATCAAACTGCCAATGTCATTTTTCACAAAATTAGAAAGAAACTATTCCAAAATTCAAACGAAACAAAAAAAGACACGAAATAGTCAAAGCAATCCTAAATAATAAGAACAAAGCTGGAGGCATCACATTACCTGACTTCAAACCATACTACAAGATCGCAATAACCAAAACAGCATGGTACTGGTACTAAAACAGACACAGAGACCAATGGAACAGAACAGAGAGCTCAGAAATAAAGCTGCATACCTACAACCATCTGATCTTTGACACGGGCAATAAAAAAACAGGGGAAAGACTCCCTATTCAATAAATGGTGCTGGGACAGCTGGCTATCCATATGTAGAAGAATAAAACTGGATCCGTATCTATCTCCCTATAAAAAAATTAACTCAGGATGGATGAAATACTCAAATGTAGGACTATAAAAATCCTAGAAGAAAACCTAGGAAATACCATTCTCAATATTGGCCTTGACAAGAAATTTATGTTTAAGACCTCAAAAGTAATTACAACAAAAACAAAAACTGACAAGTGGGACCTAATTAACTAAAGAGCTTCTGCATGGCAAGAGAAACAATCAAAGGAGTAAACAGACAATCTACAGGGTGAAGGGAAATATTCACAAACTATGCATCTGACAAAGGTTTACTATCCAGAATCTATAAGAAACAAACAAATCAACAAACAAAATCAAATAACCCCATTAAAAATTTTGTGAGCAAAGGACATGAACAGACACTTCCCTCTCTCTCTCTCTCTCTCTTTTATTTTTTTGAGACACAGTCTCACTCTATCACCCAGACTGGAGTGCAGTGGTGCAATCATGGCTCACTGCAACCTCTGCCTCCTGGGTTCAAGTGATTCTCATGCTTAGCCTCCCGGGTAGCTGGGATTACAGGCATGAGCCACCACACCCCGCTAATTTTTGTATTTTTAGTAGAGACGGGGTTTCACCATGTTGGCCAGGCTGATCTTCAACTCCTGCATCAAGTCATTTGCCCGCCTCAGCCTCCCAACAGTGCTGGGATTATAGACATAAACCACTGCGCCCAGCCAAACAGACACTTCTCAAAAGAAGACATACAAGTGGCCCACAGACATATTTTTTAAAATGCTCATCATCACTACTTGTCAGAGACATGCAAATCAAAACCACAGTGAGATACTATCTGACAGCACCAGTCAGAATGGCTTTTGTTAAAAAGTCAAAAAGCAACAGATACTGGTGAGGCTACAGAGAAAAGGGAACACTTATACACTGTTGGTGGAAATGTCAACTAATTCAGCTACTGTGGAGAGCAGTTTAGAGATTTCTCAAGAACTAAGAGTCGAACTATCATTCAACTCAGCAATCACATCACTGGGCATATAGCCAAAGGAAAAGAAATCATTCTACTGAAAAGACACATATGTACCTGTATGTTCGTTGCAGCACTACTCACAATAGCAAAGACAAAATCAGCCCAGGTGCTCATCAATGGTGGATTGGATAAAGAAAATGTGGTACATATTCACTATGGAATACTATGCAGCCATAAAAAATGAAATTATGTCCTTTGCAGCAATATGGATGCAGCCAGAGGCCATTATCCTAAGTGAACTAACACAGAAACTGAAAACCAAATACTCCACGTTCTTACTTACAAGTGGGAGCTAAACACTGTGTACACATGGACATAGTTATGGTAACAATGGACACTGGGGACTATTAGAAGGGGGAGAGAGGTAGGGGGCCAAGGGCTGAGAAACTACCTATTGGGTACTATGCTCACTACCTGGGTGATGGATTCATTCATACTCCAAACCTTGGCATCATGCCATATACCTTTTTAACAAATCTGCACATGTACCTCCTGATTTAGAAATAAAAGTTGAAAAAAATCACCTAATAACTCCTATTTAGGAAATTTATAAATATTGTATTATACATACAAATTACAAAGTCCTCAAGGCAGTATACTCTAGGCAGTGACTTATCTACTACCTTCTGCTCACTTATGCCAAAATGTCAATATTCAGGTTGATACACAAATGAGCTGATTCAATTAATTGATTCATAACTAAAAGAAAACACCTGGCTTTGAAAGGAAACTTTTAACTACTATCCTGCCAAATATTAATACCTACAAAATATATTTCAGGATAAGGAGGAACCACATAATGAATAATTGCTTTAAGACATCTTCTTAAAGCAAACCATAGCAATGATTTGACTGAAGTATCTTAAAGAAAAAACTCATTAGAGGCTTTGAAATAAATTTTGAGCACATTCCTGTTTTGAAAAATTTATTTCAAACCTTCTCAGAAATAAAAAAACCATTTTTTAGTGAATGCTAAATAAAAAGTTGAATATAAAGGAATATTTTAATCCAGTGTATGGTTTTTCTATATTAAGATGGTTATCTATTTGACAAAGGGTGAACTTTTATTTTTTAAATCCCAAATTATATTCCATATTTACAAATAATTTATTCAGTCACTTACATATTAATGATTGCCTACAGTACATGAAGCACTATCTCCAGTACACTGGCTGGGGATATGGCAGCCAGTGAAGTAGCCAGGGCCATGCAAAAAATTTCGCCTTCTGAGTGAGATAGGAAGAGGGTATGGTTTAAACAGGGAAGAAACATAATTTATATGGTGAATAGACTGGAAGAAGGCAAGAGTGGAAGCACATAACAGATACTTGCTCAAGAAAATTTTCAAAGAAAATCGTAGTCGTAGTAATAAGTTGGCTAAAATTTCTTAAATAAAAATTTACTGGAGGCTTTTTGCAATGCAGTAACTTGAGAGAGAGAGAATGGAGCTTTGTAAAAGAATGGTAGCTGTCGGGTAGTTTTAGTAAGAAGCAGTTCTATTCTGGAAATATTTCATAGGTAGTACTTAACAGGATTTAATTATAGATTGATTTTGTGTGTGTGTGTGTGTGCATGCGCGCACATGCATGCAACTGGGTTAAGGATGGAGATAAGAAATTTGGTTTGAAACACCTCTTAGATATCGAAATGGGGATTTAAAATCTATGAAAGAGATCAGGTCAAGTAAGGAGTTAGTATAGGTGGAGAACAGGTTCAAGTACTGAGCCCTGGGGACACCAACCTTTTGAATTTGGTAAAAGGAGAAACTAGCTGAGGGAAAGAACTGTCAGTAAACAGAACTAAGAAACCAAGGGAAGATAGGACAGACAAGGGTTTCCAACACTTCAGAAAGGTCTAGAAAGAGGATTTGATCATTGAACTGAGCATTATGAAGGTCTCCAGTGACCAAGAGAAGAACAATTCTGGTAGGCATCCATGAAGAAATGATTCCAATGTGGTTTTATGTTAACAACAAATTTTCATTACTTTTGTTATGCAAAGGCACTAACTTGTTTCAAAGCCTACTCAATTTTTGGAAAAAAATTTGTTAAAAAGATAAAAAATAGAAATGGAAACACACAAAAGTAGTTTTGAAATCCAAGGAAGGAATGGTTTTTGGCCTTTAATTTGATAGAGCTATTTGCAAAGCTCTTAACAGTATTCTCTCACTATAACAGATAAATAAAGTTAATAGAACATAAAATCTATTCATAACTAGAATAGGCATTCTCTCATATGTTACAGAAAATTCTCCCCTACAGTGCCAGGAAAGGATCTCCTGTCTGAGAATGCAAAGCATGCTTTTTAAAACACTAGCAGTTTTCTGTAAATTGGTGTTGAAGTTAAGAATCCATTGATATGTTATAAAGAAAGGAAGTCAGAACACTTTGATAGTCTATTTCAGTTTTCAAAAAGAATGTTTTAAAACTACCTTATGTATTAAAGCATTGAATAACTACCAAAAAGCCTAGGACATTTTTTGTTTCAACCTTTGGGACCGCACGATCTTCCTTTTTACCAAACCCAAACTCGGTCAGTGATATATATAATATATATATATATATATATGTAAATATATATATGCATATAGACAAAGTCCTCAAAGACATATGTGTATATGTCTATATGCATGTGTATATGTGTGTGTGTGTATACATATATATATATATATGTGGATATATATGTGTGAATCTGAATCCTTGATAACTGAGGATTAAACAGTTGTTAGAGACACCAGTAATTATGATTAGGGACAGAAGAATAGACTCATAAGTTCCACACCATAACATGAATTTTTTTTTTTTTTTGAGACAGAGTCTCACTCTGTTGCCCAGGCTGAAGTGCAGTGGCTCAATCTTGGCCCACTGCAACCTCCACCTCCTGAGTTCAAGTGATTCTCCTGCCTCAGCCTCCCGAGTAGCTGGGATTACAGGTGTGCACCACCATGCCCAGCTGTTTTGTATTTTTAGTAGAGACGAGGTTTCACCATATTGACCAGGTTGGTCTTGAACTCCTGACCTCGAGAGATCCACCTGCCTAGGCCTCCCAAAGTGCTGGGATTATAGGCATGAGCCACCGCACCCAGCCCATGAAATGTTTTTAAGTCAGTAAGTCCCTTATGTTAGCCTGAAATAAAATATTCTCATGTCTTTTTCGATAAAAGTACCCCAAAATTCAGGTAACTGAGGTTTCCAAGTAACTTGATTATTTACTTTACTGTATTAAAATTTATTCTAGGTAGAATAAAAGGAATAACATATTAAGAAGACACTAAAGTTTTAGATAGGGCTGCCTTAACATCAAGTGTTTCATGCAAGCCTGTGCTGGGGAATCTAATTTTGACATGTATGTTTTGAAGCATTAAAATCTAACATTTTAATTTAAATACTTTCTATTTGCAAACAAAAATAAAGACAAGTCTTAAAATAAAAGCTTTAGATGACTTTTAAACAGTAAAGAGAAACAATTTTTATACTTACTATTGTTTGTTTTCCAATTATTAAACTTTTTTTTTTTTTTTGGAGGGGGTCTTGCTATGTTTCCCAGGCTGGTCTCAAACTCCTGGCCTTAAGTGATCTTCCTGTCTCAGGCTCCCAAAGTGCCAGGATTACAGATGTAAGCCACCACACCCAACCAACATCTTTCATTTCATTTCACTATCCCCAAAACAAGAAACAAAACAAAAAACAGAAATCCTCTAAATCGATCAGGCACAAGTTGACTGCCATCAATATGTATTGAAAACAAAGTATTTAGATGTAAAAATGAGACAAGCTTAAAGTTGGTATCATAGAAAAGAAGTATATTAATAGAGTTCAAATATTAAGAGTTTAGGAGTCAGAATGTGTCCTTCCAACGAGTCGGTGAGCTGGGAAGAAGTGGGGTGGGCAGGAAGGAAGACATCAGAAAAAACTTTACAGAGGAATCAGTATTTCATTTGAATCTTTCAGAGAGTTACATTTTAGACAAAAGAAAAAAACTGTAGAATAAAAAGATGTGTGATATGCTAAAAGTTCACAAAGCTACTTATTGCAAAGCCAGACCTGGAAAAACGGTTTCCTGAAGCTCAAAACAAGTAGATTTTGGATTAGGCATAAAATTTTGGACAGAAGCAGCAGTTTTGACAGTACTTTTTAAAATCTAGTTTTACTAGATCTCTATTTTTCCAGTTCTCTCATTGAATGAAAAAGGTCATAATGAAAAAAAATTTGCTAAAAGGTCACTGAGGACAATAAAAACTCCATAGCTTATGTTTAAATTACCTACATTTCTTGATCTTTCTCCTCTCTGAGCACATAAACTACATGAAATCTTTAAAAAAATCTCTGTGTCCCTGGTATATGAGCAGTATCTGACTCATAATGGGTGTTATAATTATTTGTCGACTAATAATAGCCTACAATGTGCTACTTAGCACTTAATTATACATCTTTCATGTTTTCTACTTATTTTATATCTATATGCCATGTTTCCCCAGCTGGATGGTAAGCTCCTAGGGGGCACTTTAATTACAGTATGTATCGAGGTAGGATGCAAACCTTATTTCTGAACCCCTGTTCCTAGAACTGTGCCTAGTACAGAGGATTCAAATGTTGCAGAATTAATAGCTAAACAAAACAGCATCCTTAGTTTCTTCTATAACTACAAAAGTAGAGAAATCCTAAAGCCACTTTGATCTGCATCTGTGGTGCTACAAATAATTTTTAATTAGAGTAGAGTGGGGATGGGAAAGGGAGGTTTTTCTTTCTTTTGGCTGGTAATCACCACAGTTCCAGTAACCCAATGGAATACAGGATAAAGAAAGTAACTAACTCTCTTGAGTGGAGGCAGACTTATCTGCTTATCTGCTCCCATTCTCTACCTTTATGTCTGTAGTCTCACCTCTACATCCACACCACTCTATTGCTGGAATTATTTTCCACTAGTGCTTCTAAATAAAAATTAAAAAAGGAAGAAGGGAGAATTCAGGAAAGATGAGTACTTCATGCAATTTAGTTCATAGCAGCAGGGATTTTTTTCAAGTGATCAAAGCATTCTAAAAAGTGAGAAAAAGTTAAAAGCTGTTAGAAATAACTTTAGCCAACTGTCTCTCTTGCCCATGCTAACAGACTCTAATTCAGACTTACCCCTCTCAAAGACCTGGGTTGTGTACACATGTGCTAAGATGCCCAATGTAGTTCTGGAATTCTAAGCCCTGATGCGAGGACAAATCTTTCAATTTTGCTACTTATAAACTACAAAGCTTGGCCACATGGCACTTATTCTAAAATTGATCACATAATTGGAAGTAAAATGCTCCTCAGCAAATGCAAAAGAACTGAAATCATAACAGTCTCTCAGACCACAGCACAATCAAATTAGAACTCAAGATTAAGAAACTCACTCAAAACCACACAACTACATGGAAATTGAACAACCTGCTCCTGAATGACTCCTGGGTAAATAATGAAATTGAGGCAGAATCAAGAAGTTATTTGAAACTAATGAGAACAAAGAGACAATGTATCAGAATTTCTGGGATGCAGCTAAAGCAGTGGTAAAAGGGAAATTTATAGCACTAAATGCCCACATCAAAAAGCTAGACAGATATCCTAACATCACAACTAAAAGAACTAGAGAACCAAGAGCAAATAAACCCCAAAGCTAGCAAAAACAAGAAATAACTAAGATCAGAGTGGAACTGAAGAAGGTAGAGACATGAAAAACCCTTCAGAACAACAACAAATCCAGGAGCTGTTTTTTTTTTAAATTTAATGAAATATTAATAGACTGCTAGCTAGACTAACACGGAAGAAGAGACAGAAGAATTGAATAGATGCAATAAAAAATGATAAATGGGATATCACCACTGACCCCACAGAAATATAAACAGCTATCAAAGAATATGATAAACACCTCTAAGCAAATAAACTAGAAAATCTAGAAGAAATGAGTAAGTTCCTGGACACATACACCCACCCAAGACTGAACTAGGAAGAAGTTGAATCCCTGAATAGACCAATAATGAGTTCTGTAATTGAGGCAGTAATAAACAGCCTACCAATCAAAAAAAAAAAAAAAAACCCCAGGACTAGACAGATTTATAGCTGAATTCTACCAGAGGTACAAAGAGAAGCTGCTACCATTTCTTCTCGACCTATTCCAAACAACTGAGAAGGAGGGACTCCTTGCTAACTCATTTTATGAGACTGGCATCATCCTGATACCAAAACCTGGCAGAGATACAACAAAAAAAGAAAACTTCAGGTCAATATCCCTGATGAACATCGATGCAAAAATCTTCAATAAAATGCTGGCAAATTGAATCCAGCAGCACATCAAAAAGCTTATCCACCACAATCATGTCGGCTTCATCCCTGGGATGCAAGGCTGATTCAACATATGCAAATTGATAAATGTAATTCATCACATAAACAGAACTAGAGACAAAAACGACATGATTATCTCAATATATGTAGAAAAGGGCCTCACTAAAAATACCTAGTTTATTGTTAAAAACTCTCAAAAAATTAGGTATTGAAGAAACATACCTCAAAATAGTAAGAGCCATTCATGACAAACCCACAGCCAGTATCATACTGAATGGGCAAAAGCTGGAAGCATTCCTTTGGAAAATCAGCACATGAAAATGATATGCTCTCTCTCCATTCCTATTCAACATAGTATTGGAAGTTCTGGCCAGGGTGATCAGGCAAGATAAAGAAATAAAGGGTATTCAGATAGGAAGAAAGGAAGTAAAATTGTCTGTTTACAGACAACTTGATCCTGTATCTGAAAACCTCCTTCGTCTCAGCCCTAAAGCTTCTTAGGCTGATAAGCAACTTCAGCAAAGTCTTCAGGATATAAAATAAATATGCAAAAATCACAAGCATTCCTATAAACTAACAACAGACAAGCAGAGAGCCAAATCATGAATGAACTTCCATTCACAATCACTACAAAGAGAATAAAATACCTAAGAATTCAGCTAACAAGGGAAATGAAGGACCTCTTCAAGAAGAACTACAATCCACTGCTCAAGGAAATCAGAGAGAACACAAACAAATGGAAAAACATTCCATGCTCATGGATAGGAAGAATCAACATCGTGAAAATGGCCATATTGCTTCAAACTATACTAAAAGACTATAGTAACCAAAACAATATGGTACTGGCACAAAAACAGATACATAGATCAATGCGACAGAACAGAAAATTCAGAAATAAGACTACACATCTATAACCATCTGATCTTTGACAAACCTGACAAAAACAACAATGGGAAAAGGATTACCTGTTTGATAAATGGTGCTGGGAGAACTGGCTAGCCATATACCCAGAGAATTGAAACTGGACCCTTTCCTTACATCTTATACAAAAATTAACTCAAGATAGATTAAAGACTTAAATGTAAAACCCCAAACTATAAAAATCCTAGAAGAAAATCTAGGCAATACCACTCAAGACATAGGCATGGGCAAAGATTTCATGACGAAAATGTCAAAAGCAATTGCAACAAAAGCGAAAATTGACAAGTGGGGTCTAATTAAACTAGAGAGCTTCTGCACAGCCAAAGAAACCATAATCAGAGTGAACAGACAACCTACAGAACGGGAGAAAATTTTTGCAACCTATCCATCTGACAAAGGTCTAATATACATAATCTACAAGGAACTTAAAACAAATTTACAAGAAAATAAAACAACCCCATTAAAAAGTGGGCAAAGGACATAAACAGACACTTCTCAAAAGAAGACATTTATGTGGCTAACAAACTTATGAAAAAAAGCTCAAAATCCCTGATCATTAGAAAAATGCAAATCAAAACCACAATGAGATACCATCTCATGCCAGTCAGAACAGCGATTATTAAAAAGTCAAGAAACAATAGATGCTGGTGAGGTTGCAGAGAAATAGGAATGCTTTTACACTGTTGGTGGGAATGTAAATTAGTTCAACCATTGCGGAAGACAGTGTGGCAATTCCTCAAACACCTAGAACCAGAAATACCATCTGATCCAGCAATCCAATTACTGGGTATATACCCAAAGGAATATAAATCATTCTATTATAAAGATACATGCACACATACTTTTATTGCAGCACAATAACAAAGACATGGAATCAACTCAAATGCCTATCAATGATAGACTGGGTAAAGAAAATGTGGTACATATACACCATGAAATACTAGGCAGCCATAAGAAGGAACAAGATAATGTCCTTTGCATGGACATGGATGGAGCTGGGTGCAAACTAACGCAGGAACAGAAAACCAAACACTGCATGTTCTCACTTATAAGTGAGAGCTGAACAATAAGAACACATGGACACAGGGAAGGGAACAACATACACTGGGGCCTGTCGGGGTGGTGGAGAGGGGGAGCATCAGGAAAAATAGCTGATGCATGCTGGGCTTAATACCCAGGTGTTGGGTTGATAGGTGCAGCAAATCACCATGGCACACATTTACCTACGTAACAAACCTGTACATCCTGCACATGTACTCTGGAACTTAAAATAAAAAAAATACAAACCCTGGCATATACTCAAAAATATTTGCTGAACTGAAGTCCAAACTGAACTGAAGGAAATCAAGAAACATTAAAGTAGTCACCCATTGAACACCAGTTATGGGGAGCCATCATATTAAAATCATCATATTAAAAGTCATCATTCTCAAAAACATTTTCCTTATGTTCAAATTATCAAGAGATTAATCACAATGATCACAAATTAGTGCTAAATAACAAATGTCTTAATTTCTATTTTACTTAAAGTCTTTAAAATTTTAGTAATAATGAAATACTTATAAGTAACTGCTGATGCACATTAAAGTGTGAAAACCACGTATTAAAAGCCAGACAAAATAAAATTGACAGCTTAACTAAAACCAAACCACATTTTAAGTCATTTTTCACATAGCTAAAATGACAACATTCCCTTAACAAACCAGAAAGCATGTATTGCATCTGTGTTGGTAGAACGAGCAAACACACATGTGGTCTGATTTATTTCCAGACTGTGAGAAGTTTATTGCAATGCTATAAGGTCCTTCCTCTGAACATTCAGCGTAAGTGCTAAAGCAAAATTCTCCAGCATAAAGGCCTACCTGGAAAGAGGTTACAGGGAAAGTGCTCAACCAATTCTATCATTCCCAATACAATTATATTGTAAATAAATTCCACGTGTTTCTCAATCTAGGGGTTGGGAGAAGATTTGACAATAAATCTTTAAGCAGAATACAATTAGATTCCAGTAGGAGTTTCATTCTCATTCTTTACAAAAAGCTTCTCCACTGACCCCAACTCTGGATGTCTACATGGTGAGTTAGTATTCCATAAAAACAGATTCAAATTAACTACATTTGAGCTACTCTAGACTATATTCTTCTTTATTTAGCACCAGGAAGCTAAGTAGTCAGCTTTCTGAAAGAGAAGAAAACATAAAGGGGATTGGGAGAAAGCCTTCTCCTGGAACCACAACTTAATGTGCCCAAAACATCAGCAGAACAAATCAGAGTCCCTTCTTTCATGAAGCTAACAATCTAATGAGACACATGAAATAATCAGGGAACAGAAAATTTTAAACTACGTGGTACCAACTCTAAGTATAGTAGGAAGAGTCACTGTCTTATAACAGAAAGAATTCTCAAGTTTAGTGAGAATGAGATTTAAATCTACCTTATCAATTAATTACTAGCAGTAAAATCTGGAGAGAGGAAGCATGAGAGACCTATATGTGAATTACAGCTAGGATTAATGTGTTTTGCATTGGAACATTAACGTAAGCTCTGCAATGCCAAGGGTTTTTGTCTGTCTTGTTTACTGCTGTGTCCCCTGAAGTGCTTGGCCATAGGAAATACTCAATAAGTATTTACTAAATAAATTATGATTATGAATATCTATCTTGTTATGGTCTTGTAAAGCACCTTGTAGACAGTCATGGGTTTCCTCTGAAGGTGGCAGATACTGTCAGGGTTAGTGATCAAGGAAGAGGCAGGTCTTTGAAGTGGGTGAGAGTATCTATCTCTGATCTCTCACTCTTTAATCTGGGAGCTCCTTGGGGTTGGCACAGAGATGACCAAAAAAGAGGGGAAAGAACAAGTCCTATTTTATAAATGATATTTCCTAAGGCTATGTGATTGTCTCTATTTCCCTTAGGGCCAGGCATTTCTCTGAGTATCTTCCATGGGATGTTAATAGGTGTCTAAGATCAGGGAGGCCTTTCCTGACTAACCTAGTCACTCTCTAATTGTCCTAGTTTATTTTCTCATACGAGACATGAGAACAACTTTACCTTCTACTACCTTAATTTGTTTGTGTGTTTTGCTATCCACGTCCCTCCACTAGAACGTAAATTCTATAAAAGCAGGGGCCTTAGTGTGTTGTCTCGGATGCTAGAGAGTTTTTCTCACTGTTGATGCTCTCTCTACTTTCAACTTTCAGCAGTCCCTAAACACTAGGACTATGTGGAGGGGGTGGGAGGAGTCTCTTGTAGCTACTGCTCCTCCTCAAGCAGTAGACTCCTACTGCTTGTTACTCAGCATTAGGCTTTTGGTGGGAGCACGTGGGATTCTTAGTCCTTCTTAGGCTAAGCCTGTGTACCTGAGCCTCTGAGGTAGGGTCTTCTCATTTTCCTGCCCCTCCTCAATCCTGTGGCTACCAAATTCTACTTTGAATTGGTGGAAGCTCTTGGGCAAAAGAGTTTCCAGCTTCTCCTTTAGTGGTAGCAGACCTCCGTTTTGTATTGGTGCAGAATCGAGAGACCAAGAGGCTTTTCTGCCTCTCCCATATATGGCCTTTATTTCTACTTCTTCTCCAGTGGGTATTTGCCTGAGTCCTCTTAGTAAGGGAGAGAGTTCCCTCTCCAAGAGGCAGATGGGTTTTGCTTCTACCTCTCCCCAGGAAGTAATAGAAGTTCATCTAGGCCCTGGGGATCAGAGGGTTTGCTGCTCCTCCATTGTGAGTATTAAAAAAGTTCTGAGAAAAAGCCAGTGCTTCAGGTGTCTCGCCAAGTCATCAAATCAACTTTTGCATGCTCAGCCACTGAGGTGGGCTCTCTTCCATCTCCTGAACTACCTCCAAACTTTTTTTGGGAGAAAATCAGTGGAGGCCCATGGAAAAGAACCCGCACGTGAATGTCAACTCTGTGTTCTGGGGATCCCAGTTACTAAACTGATACTTTAGCCCATACTTGGTGCCTCTAAGAAATGCATTCAACTTTTAATTGATTTCTTTTTACCCATTTTGTTGACAGCTACCTCTTCCTCCCATGCTCTTCCAAAGGTAAAACAGTTTATGTATCTTATCTCCTTTTAGAGGGGCTTGCTACTCTGAAATTCAGTTCAACTGGTTGTTTTACAAACTCAGTTCACTAATGGATTCAAGAGAGGTTATAATTTTTAAGATTATATAGCCTTTATTCATTGCTAAAATAGAAACGATGGTCTCTTGAGGATTTATTTTATTAAGAAAAGCAGCAGTTTTTAGCCATTTAATATTTTTTTCTCAATCCTTGGTCCTTTAAAATGTGAGTTAAGTTTTTGTTGTTAAGTCCATTCCAGTTCTAAGTTTCTGATTCTGAGACCACAGAAAGGAAATATAAAGCTGGAGTTATCAGGACAAGAGAATAAGAAACTAAACCTGGCTATGAGGTAGTCACTGGCCACTGAGAGGCAGAAACCTAAAGAAATGATTATGTTAAAATGTGTGGTGAAGGAGATATAGTTTACATTAAAAAAACATAATGGGAATTTAGTGTGGGGAGTGGGAGAAGCTTGAAGAGGAAAAATAGGATGATCTGGCCAAGAAAAGTATCACAAGGCATAAGCTGAACTGACCCTTGAAGTAATTATCTAAGTAGACAAACAGAAGGGGAGTATATTCAAGGTAAAGGGAGGCAAACAGACCTTAGAAATGTCTAGGGCTGGCTGGGCACGGTGGCTTATGCCTATAAATCCTAGCACTTTGGGAGGATGAGGTGGGCAGATCACCTTAGGCCAGGAGTTCGAGACCAGCCTGGCCAACATGGCAAAACCCCATCTCTACGAAAAATACAAAAATTAGCCCGGTGTGGTGGCACATGCCTGTACTCCCAGCTACACGGGAGGCTAAGGCAGGAGAATTGCTTGAACCCAGGAAGCAGAGGTTGCAGTGAGCCAAGATCGTGCCACTGCACTCCAGCCTGGGTGACAGAGTGAGACTCTGACAAAAAAAGAAAGAAAGAAAGAAAGAAAGAAAACGAGAGAGAGGAAGGAAGGAAGGAAGGAAGAAAGAAAATGTCTAGGGCTGAAGTATGGGGAGGAAGTTCCAGGAGATGAGAATTAAGAGCAAAAATTTAAGAGTCAGACAGACCTGAGTTTGAAACTTGACCTACCACTTAAAGACTATGTGACTTTGGATAGTTGAGTAAGCCTTTTAAACTGCATTTTACCAGTCTGTCAAATAGAAGTATTCATGCCTACTCCTCAGGGTTGTTGTGAGGATTAAATGAGATAATCTAAGTAAGGCACTTAGCTAAACACATCTGGAACACATCTGTGCTGAATACATAATGGCTGTTACTACTGATAGTAATGGTTCTCCATCACAGAGTAGTAGTAGCACTACACATCCTCTGCAGCCCTATTCATTTGGGACTTTTCTAGAAACCTGAAGGAGCCAGAGGGTCACACGCTTTAGGAAAACATTTGTCTCCCTGTGGCTCGAGAATAATTCTCTTCTTCCTTAAGGTACTACAGTTCCTATCTCCTCATTGGCACAAAAACTACAATATATATTTAAAAGTAGCTACGAAGAAAGACCTTCCTACTAGAAAACAGTAAGTAGTAATTTATGCCTGACAAGTAGGAAAAACTACTAATTTCATCTGTTTCTCTGCCTCTATGTGAGAAGGAAAGCAGACAAAAAAGGGATAGGCTAAAACATCATTCTTATTTACAGGGTAGAGTTTAGCCCAGGTTTACATAATGCAAATAGAGTGAAACACAGACAATATATTGTTAGGCAAGGACTTCATTTCTGCACCGAGAACTGAGGTTTAATCCATTCCTCCAGCATCCAAGTACTCAGGTTGTTGTTATTTATTGTTTTTTTTTTTGGTTTTTTTTTCATGTCTTGGGTTACCAGAGCCTGCAGTAGGTCTCCAGACACTTAGGAATCCTAAAAAGGCTTGGAAATTACCTTTCAAGTGTTGCTAAGGAGTTAACTATATTGCCTGAAACTCATTCCCTGGGCTATCCCCTCCTCGCTCCGCTTAATCACTTCTAAATAATTTAACCTAGAAAATACCCTAGGTTCCAAGTCTTTGCTATTGTGAATAATGCCGCAATAAACATACGTGTGCATGTGTCTTTATAGCAGCATGATTTATAGTCCTTTGGGTATATACCCAGTAATGGGATGGCTGGGTCAAATGGTATTTCCAGTTCTAGATCCCTGAGGAATCGCCACACTGACTTCCACAATGGTTGAACTAGTTTACAGTCCCACCAACAGTGTAAAAGTGTTCCTATTTCTCCACATCCTCTCCAGCACCTGTTGTTTCCTGACTTTTTAATGATTGCCATTCTAACTGGTGTGAGATGGTATCTCATTGTGGTTTTGATTTGCATTTCTCTGATGGCCAGTGATGATGAGCATTTTTTCATGTGTTTTTTGGCTGCATAAATGTCTTCTTTTGAGAAGTGTCTGTTCATATCCTTCGCCCACTTTTTGATGGGGTTGTTTGTTTTTTTCTTGTAAATTTGTTCGAGTTGATTGTAGATTCTGGATATTAGCCCTTTGTCAGATGAGTAGGTTGCAAAAATTTTCTCCTATTTTGTAGGTTGCCTGTTCACTCTGATGGTAGTTTCTTTTGCTGTGCAGAAGCTCTTTAGTTTAATTAGATCCCATTTGTCAATTTTGGCTTTTGTTGCCATTGCTTTTGGTGTTTTAGACATGAAGTCCTTGCCCATGCCTATGTCCTGAATGGTAATGTCCAACAATGATAGACTGGATTAAGAAAATGTGGCACATATACACCATGGAATACTATGCAGCCATAAAAAATGATGAGTTCATGTCCTTTGTAGGGACATGGATGAAATTGGAAATCATCATTCTCAGTAAACTATCGCAAGAACAAAAAACCAAACACCGCATATTCTCACTCATAGTTGGGAACTGAACAATGAGATCACATGGACACAGGAAGGGGAATATCACACTCTGGGGACTGTTGTGGGGTGGGGGGAGTGGGGAGGGATAGCACTGGGAGATATACCTAATGCTAGATGACTAGTTAGTGGGTGCAGCGCACCAGCATGGCACATGTATACATATGTAACTAACCTGCACATTGTGCACATGTACCCTAAAACTTAAAGTATAATTAAAAAAAAAAACAACAACAAAAAGAAAATACCCTAGGTCAGTGGTTGTCAAATTTTTAAGCCTATATCAGAACTACATATAGGGCTTGTTAAAACACAGAATGCAAGGTTTTACTCTTGGAATTTTTGACTCATTATGGGGCAGGGCCCTAAAATCAGCGTTTCTAACTTGTTCCAGGTGATGCTGATGCTACTGGGGCTAGGACCACACTTTGAGGACCACTACCCTAGGAAGTTTTTGTTTTCACAGAGTGGTGTACCTTCCAGGTACCTAAAGGGTGAGTCAAGAGACCAGTCACTGGCCTACAGAAAGAACTGTGTGAACCAGATACAAGTACATAAATAATAACATGGTAAGCCATGTGCTGAAAAAAGAGATGATTTGTTCTTCCAACAGTTTTCAAAAGGGGTTGAATCTGCAGGTTTAATTTGGGGGTAGGTGGAAAGTGCTGGCAGGTCAACCTTTTTATTCATATTATTTTCTCTAGATCCTGGGAGCACAGAGCCAATTTTTCCAAGCCCATCAACAGATCTACCCTGCCTCCTATACCAAGACAGGGTATTCCCAGAAGTACAATCCCTAAGGACAAATATCCCGACCTCTCCGCAAAGTCATTCCTCTCAGAACTAAAAGAGGTTACTCACATTCTCAGGTGAATATTTTCAATGCCTTAGGAAACAAGCATGTGCTGTTGCTATTCTTTTGAATGTCCTGTGTATGATTGTGTTGGTCTTTTTTTTTATCCACTCTCTTATTTTTAAGGCCAAATACGAGAAAAAAATTGGGGCTAGAATGAGGACAATGAAAAACTTGGGCCCTGTCTCTAGTTCTAACACTACTTGCTCTGTAACCTTAGGCATCCAATCTCTCTCACTTTTACACTCGTCATTCATAAAATAAAATGCCCAGTGAAAACTGACTGCAGAGTTCTATGCCACAGATTCTGATGCTCAGTTCAGAAGTTTACATAATTCCAAAACAAATACATCAGAAGACCATTGTCAAACCAGTAGTTTCACTTAAAAGTTATTCCATCTGTTCAGTGTTTGCTGGGGGTTAAAAAATAAAAAGCTATTACTGATTCCATCTTCTTTTCCTGTCTTTATCCTATTTTCATTTTAATAAAAAGCAGATAATTATTAAGTCCAAGAGGAATTAGTCTATTTCAGTATCCAGGTGCATAAACATAACCATCAACTCATTTTTATATAATAAATGAAGAACTTATGTGTTTATCTGAAACATAGACGGGAAAAAACACAGTGGGGGAAAAACAGCAGGAGGACAAGAAATTCATTCTCATAATTTAGTTGAAAAGGGCCTTTAAAACCAATGAATTAAGTTTGCAAGTTCAGTGATAGTTTACTTCTTACTGTAATTCTGACATAAAAATATTATCTGGGTACAAATGCCCAGTTTAAGAAAAATTCAGTAACCCTCTCATCATTAACACAACCAAATTATACTTAAAAAACTGATATAGGAAAAAAATTCAACATTTGTTTTTATATAAAGAACATTTTTTTCTCTATACTGCACTGATGAATTCTTATTTTTATATCATGAATTTCCTGTTTTCATAGCAAAATAAACATAATTCACATTTCTTTAGCATAACATATAATTTAAAATGTTTTACTTCACACCAATAGATATTTAAATTAAAAGTACTCTGATATAACATATTAAGACACTGTTAGCGAGGCTGTGGTAAAAACAGATATTCTTCTACGTCACTAGCAAGAATGGAAATGGTACAACCTTTATGAGGGAAAAGTGGTAATATTTAACAAGATAGTATATAGCAATCCACTTCTGCAATGTAGAAAAAATACAAAAGATATAAGCACAAAGTTTTTTCACTGCAGGATCATTTATAACCAGAGATTGGAAACAACATAATAATTAATCAGTAAGGAACTGGCCGAATAAACCATGGCATACGTAGGCAATGAATTTACAGGAAGCTGTAGAAAGGGAAGCAAAGTATCTCTATGTACTGGTAAGGAGTAATCCTACAGCTATATCATTATGTGAAAAAATAGGGTGGAAAAGTATATAGTGTATTTTTGTTTATGTAAGAAAGATATATATATATAAAATTCATAGTTGCTTATATCAAAAAGGTTAAAATTTTAAAGTTACCAACGAAAGGAGAAAAAACAGTGTTGAGGAGACAGAAATAGAAGCTGAAATTTATCTGAATACATCTTGTTTTAATAGATTCAACTTGAACTATGTAAATGTTTACATAGTTATAAAATCAAATAAAAACTTTGTAAAACCATAAAAAATAAAATTAAAACAAATTAACCAAAATTTGTGTCCAGTTAGTAGCATAATCACACATAGAAAGACTATTCCACGTGACTTTAAAAAACACTAATATGGCTATACATTATTATTAGGATATACCGTAAAGATAGTTGCCAAATCTTAAACAATTTCCAGGAATCATATTGGTAGTGGTAGTGTTGATCCTGTTTTTCTGAAACTATTTCTGTATACATTATAAGATAATGTGAGTAATTATGTGATATTTTAATTCCTACATTCCCAGTGTCATTGAGAGTGGTATTTTCAGCATAAAAGAAACGAAACATGAATGTTAACATTAGACTAGGTTTAATTTAAACAAACATCTGTAGTCCTGAATCTGAATTGGAAATCAATATAAACTCAGTCATGACATACTTTTTCTCTAAAGATAATTTTCCTTATGATGTGCACTGAAAAGACCTGGAAATGATGAACAACCTAGTAGAAATGAATGACCCTCATACCCAAATGTAGTCTTGGAGAAATACCTGATTTCAGGTCTGAAGTAGGAAATATACAAGATGAACCAAGAACATCTTGTCATATTAAAAATACTCTTTTAAGCAATCCTATATACCAAAGAAGAAATCAAAAAGAAAATTAGAAAAGTGTTGTAAACTTAATGAAAAGAAAAACATACTACATCTCAGAATTTGTGGAATACCAATAAAGTAGTACTTAGGGAGAAATTTATGGTATTCAATGCCTAAATTAGAAAAGATCTTAAAATAATTACCTCAATTCACACCTTAAGAAACTTAAAAACAATAGCAAATTAAGTGCAAAATATGAAAAGTAATAATATCAGAGTGGAAATCAATGAAATAGAAAACAGAAAAGTAATAAAGAAAATAAATGAACTATAAGCTGGTTCTTTGAGAGTACTCATAAAATTGTAAAAACTTTGCTAGACTTCAGGAATATGAGAAAATACACTAATATTACACTATATATTATATAATACTAATATATACAATGTACTATATAAGACATTAATACTATAATTACTAATATCAGGAATTCCAAAGGTAACATTGCTACAGATGCTACACAGGTTAAAAGGATAAGGGAATATTATGAAAAACTATATGGCTATAAATTAGATAACAACTGAAATGGAAAAAATATCCTTGAACTACATAATCAACCACAGCTTACTCAAAAAGAAACCACCTGAATAGTATTATTAAGGAAATTGAATATTTAGTTAAAGCCTTCCCACAAAACAAACAAAGGAACAAAAACTCCAAGCCCAAACAGCTTAACAGTTGAATTCTACCAAATACTAATGAAAGAAATAAAACTAATTCTATACAAACTCTTCCAGAAAATTTAAGGGGAGAGAATAGCTCCCAATCCAATAAAAAGGCCAGCATTATTACCCTGTTATCAGAGCCAAAGACATTATACAAAAAGAAAAGTGCAGAACCAACACCTCTCATGAATACAGAGGTAAAAATTCTAAAAATACCCATCAGCAAACTGAATACAACAATATATGAAAAGGATATTACATCATGACCAAGTGAAGTTTATCCCAAGAATGCAGTCATTTTAACATTAAAAATTCATCAATATAATTCACATAGTACAAATTTAAAAAGAAAAATCATATGATCATCTCAATAGGTAGTGATGGTGAAAAGCATTTGACAAAATGTAATACTCATTCATGATAAAAAGTCAGTAATCCAGATATAGAAGTGAACTTCCTATTTCCTCCTAATATTAAGAATAAAACAAAGAGGTCCACTAGAACCACTTCTCTTCAACATTTAACTGCAGATTTTGGCCAGATAAATCGGGCAAGAAAAGGAAATAAAGGGCATCTAGACTGTAAGGAAGAAGTAAAACTGTGCTTGTTCACAGATGACATGGTAGTCTATGTGGAAAGTTCAATGGAACCTACAAAAACAATCCATTGAAGCTAACAAGTGAGTTTAGGAAGGTTGCAGGATATAAGACATATATATATATACACATACACAAACACACACATATATATCAATATCAATTGTATTTCTACATATAGACAACACACATTCAAAAAAATGAAAGAAGGGACCAGGCGCAATGGCTCACGCCTCTAATCCCAGCACTTTGGGAGGCTAAGGCAGGCGGATCATGAGGTCAGGAGATGGAGACCATCCTGGCTAACACGGTGAAACCCTATCTCTACCAAAAATACAAAAAATTAGCCAGGCGTTGTGGTGGGTGCCTGTAGTCCCAGCTACTTGGGAGGCTGAGGCAGGAGAATGGCGTGAACCCGGGAGGCGGAGCTTCCACTGAGCGGAGACTGCGCCACTGCACTCCAGCCTGGGTGACAGAGTGAGACTCCGTCTCAAAAAAAAAAAAAAAAGAAAGAAAGATATTGTTTACACTAGCAATAAAATATGAAATACTTAGGGTAAATATGAAAAAAGATATAAAGCACCAGTACACCGCAAACTACAAAACACTGTTGAGAGTTATTAAAGAAGACCTAAATAATGGAGAAATATATCTTGTTCCTATGTTGAGTCAATATTGTTAAGATATCAATTATGCCTCAACAATCTATAGATTCAGTAAAATTCCAATCAAAATCCCAGTAGGTAGTCTGCAGAAATCAAACAGAGTATGTTTTCCAATTAAAATAGAAGTAAATTAAGAACAACAGAAAGACACTAGGGAAGTGCCCATAAAACAATAACCCATAGGTATAAAAAAGAAATCATGGGGATATTAAAAAACATTTTGAATGGGATGTAAACAAAAACACATATGTAAAAATGAATTCACATATCCAATTTTATGAAATGCAGCTAAAACAGTGTTTTAAAAAGTTGAGACTTTTTAGACATATTAGAAAACACAAAAGGTCTAAAATCAATAATCTGAGTTTTCATTGTAAGAAACTAGAAAAAGGAGAAAATCCAAAATACATGCAAAGAAGGAAATAATGAAGAACGAAGGTCATTAAAATAGAGATTCCTGTTCCTGATTATGCTAGAATAATTTAATCTAACAACAAAATAAGAAAAAAATATAAAACAAAAATTTTCAGACATTGGACAACAGAAACACAGAACAATGATTCCTAAGAAAAGAGAAAAAAATGAGGTGAGGTCTAAGATTGTCCCAGATAGCAGCCTAGCGAGAGATTCTATTGCACAGGGCAGGGAATAAGAAGCTAAACAGAGCCCAACTTGAGGAGACAGAGTTGAGAAATCAAGGAGGCCAACTTGGATAGAATTCACAAAACAGAGTGCCTTGAGAAAAGAGCTGTCCAGAGATAGAGCTCAGAGATCTGCAAAGTATTCCTCACAAGTTTTATCTGAGAACTGATCAGTGCATGTATGCGAGGAAATTACCTGAGGCTGGGAAAATAGCCACTAGGAAAAAGCAGTAGGACAATACTCTAAAACTCATAGGGCTGGGAAGAATTCATGTACCCAAAAGCCAAAGTAGAGAAACCTAATGAATATAAGGCAAAGATGACGTGATTGTTGCTAAGGCAGAAAATCCTAATGAATCTCGAGAAATGCTACCAGATAAGTGAATTTAATATGGTCACTGGATACAAGATATATATACACACACACACGTATATATGCATGTCTGTAGACACACATATACACACACACATATATATACATATACACACACTATGATTCATTCCACATACTACCATTGAATAATTGGAATTTGAAATCTAAGAACTGTGCCATTTACAACAGCATCAAACAATATAAAACACCTAAGAATTCGACAAAAATGTGCAAGACATTGAGAACGATACAATATTGACAGAAATAAAAACTCATTGAAATAAATGAAGAGATACCATGTTCATGGATAGACTCAATATTGCTAAAATGTTGATTTTACCCACACTGATAGAAATGAAATGCAATCACTATTGAAATCAGCAGCATTATTATTGTAGAAATTGTCAAGCTGATTCACAAAATATATGAAAGCTTATAGGATCTAAAATAGCCAAATTTGAAAAATAAAAACAAAGCTAAAGGACTTGCAGAACATGTTTTAAAACATATTTTAAAGTTACTATAATCAGAAAAAGGTCATATTGGCATGAAGAACAGCACAGAATCCAAAGTAGACTAACACTTACATACCCAATTGATTATAAACATACCTTGTTTTATTGTGCTTCACTTTATCGTACTTTGCAGATATTACATTTTTTACAAATTGAAACTTTGTGGCAATCCTGCATCAAGCAAGTCTATCAGCACCATTTTTTTCCAACAGCATATGATCACTTCACATTCCCATCACATTTTAATAATCTCACATATTTCAAACATTTTCATTATTACTACTATTTTATCTGTTATGGTGATCTGTGATCAGTAATCTTTGATGTTACTATTGTAATTGTTTTGGGGCACTGTGAATTAACACATGAGTGATAAAAACGTGATATAGCCTTATTGCTGATATGGGGAAAGTTTTAGGGATCAGGATAGATCAAACCAGCCACAACATTCCCTTAAGCCAAAGCCTAATCCAGAGCAAGGCTCTAAATCTCTTCAATTCTATGAAGGCTGAGATCGGTGAGTAACCTGCAGAAGAAAAGTCTGAAGCTAGCAGAGGTTGGTTCATGAGATTTAAGGAAAGAAGCTAACTCCATAACATAAAAGTACAAGGTGAAGCACTACATGCTGATGTGGAAGCTGTAGCAAGTTATCTAGAAAATCTAGCTAAGATAATTGATGAAAATGGCTACACTAAACAACCAAATTTTAATGTAGATGAAACAGCCTTATATTGGAAGAGAATGCCATTTAGGACTTGCATAGCTAGGGAGAAGTCAATGTCTAGCTTCAAAAGACAAGCTGACTCCTTTGTTAGGGGCTAATGCAGCTGGTGACTTTAAGTTGAAGCCAATGCTTATTTACCATTCTGAAATTACTTTCTGCTAAATCTACTCTGCTTGTGCTCTATCATTGGAGCAACAAAGTGTGGGTGACAGCATATCTGTTTACAACATGTTTTATTAAATATTTTAAGTCCATTGTTAAGACGTATTGCTCAGAAAAATAGATTCCTTTCAAAACATTACTGCTCACCGATAATGCACTTAGTCACCCAAGAACTCTGATGGAAATGTACAAGGAGATGAAGGTTGTTTTCATGCTGGATAACAAAATATCCATTCTGGCAGTGCATGGATCAAGAAATAATTTTGACTTTCAAGTCTTATAGCTGCCATAGACAGTGATTCCTCTGATGGATCTGGGCAAAGTAAACTGAAAGCTTTCTGAAAAGGATTCACCATTCTAGATAGCATTAAGAACATTTGTGATTCATTTGAGGAGGTCAAAATATCAATATTAATAGGAGTTTGGAAGAAGTTGATTCCAACCCTCATGGGTGACTTTGAGGAGTTCAAGACTCCAGTGGGGGAAGTCACTGCAAATGTGGCAGAAACAGCAAGATAATTAGAAGTGGAGCCAGAAGATGTGACTGAATTGCTACAATCTCACAATAAAGTTGCTTCTTAAGGATGGGTAGAGAAAGTGGTTTCTTGACGTGGAATCTACTCCTTGTAAAGATGCTGAAATGACAACAAAGGACTTAGACTTAATTGATAAAGCAGTAGCAGAATTCCATAAACTTAACTGATAAATCAGTAGCAGAATTTGAGAGGACTGACTTCAATTTTGAAAGAAGTTGTGTGGGAAAAATGCTATCAAACAGTATTGCATGCTACAGAGAAATCTTCTGTGAAAGAAAGTCAATGTCTCAAACTTCACTGTTGTCTTATTTCAAGAAATTGCCACAGCCAACCAACCTTCGGCAACCACCATCCTTATTAGTCAGCAGCCAACAACACTGAGACAAGACCCTCCACAAACAAAAAGTTTGTATGATTGGTTGCATTTTTAAAAAGCAATAACATATTTTAAAATAAAGGTATACAAATTGTTTTTTAAAGTTATAATGCTGGACTGGGTGTGGTGGCTTACATCTGTAATCCCAGCACTTTGGGGGCTGAGCTGGGCAGGTTCCTTGAGCCAAGGAGGTTGCAACTAGGCTGGGCAACATGGCAAAACTGTTTCTACAAAAAATAAAAAAAAATTAGCTTGGCATGGTGGCACACACTTGGAGTCCCAGCTACTCAGGAGGCTGAGGTGGGAGGATCACTTGAGTCCTGGAGGTGGAGGATGCAGTGAACCAAGATCGCACCACTGCACTCCAGCCTGGGCAACAGACCAAGACCCTGTCTCCAAAAAAATAAAAAGAAAAAAGAAAAGAAAGAAAATATATAATGCCACTGGCACACTTAATAGACTACAATATAATTTATACATAGCTTTTATATGCACTGGGAAACCAACAAATTCATGCAACTCACTTTAATATTTGCCTTTTTTGGTAGTCTGTAATTGAACTTGCAATATCTCTGAGGTATGCCTGAATTTGACAAAGGTACAAAGGCAATTAAAAGGGAAAGGATAATTTGCTCAAAAATGATGCTGGAACAACTGAATAGCCATGCACAATAAAAATGAACACTGACCCTTATTTCATAAAATATGTAAAAATTAACTCAAAATGGATCATAGTTTTAAATGTAAAATCTGAAACTATAAAACTTCTAAAAGAAAACATAGAAGGAAATTTTGACTTTGGATATAGAAAAAAATTAAATAGAACACAGAATGAACAAACTCAAAGAAAAAATGATAAATTGGACTTCATTAAAATTTAAAAGTTGGCTCTTTGAAAAACATTGTTATGAGAGAAAGGCAAGTTATATACTAGGGTAAAATATTCACATGCCATATGCCCAGCAAGGCATTTATATATAGAACTGTGCTGCCAGTAGAATTTTCTGAAATTATGGAAATATTTTATATCTGCACTAATAGAAAGCCACTAGTCATATTTGGCTAAATGAGCTCTTGAAATGTGTTTAGAGTGACTTGGGAACTGAATTTATATATTCAATTTTAGTTAACTTGAATTTAAATTGCCAGTGGTTAGTGCCTACCATACTGGATAGCACAGATTTGGAACAGATGAAAAACACTTAAAACTCAACAGTAAGAAAAAAAAACCCAACACAAAATGAGGAGATGTGAACTGGCTCTTTTTTTAAAGATTATCTAGGGATATCAACTAAGCTCATGAAAAGATGCTCAACGTCATTAGTTATCAGGGGAACACAAATTAAAACCACAAAGAAATATAAGAATGCACACATAGAATACTTAAAATTAGAAGTTCTGACCAGAGCAAGTGTTGACGAAGATGTGGAGCAACTGTAACATTCACACACTGCTAGTGGAATATAAAATGATACAACCACATTAGAAAATAATTTGGCAGTTCTTAATATATACAACTACCTTACGACCCAGCCATTCCACTTCTTGGTACTTATTGAGAGGTTTGAAAGCATATGAAGTAAGAGTACACACAAATACTTGTACATGACTGTACAAAGCAACTTTATTTTTAATCATAAAATTTAAAAAACCCTACTGTCTACTAACACATAAAAGAAATAAAGAGGTTTTGGTATACCTACACAGTGCAATAGTACCCAGTAATAAAAAGTACCATGGTATTTATATAAAATTCTCAGAAATGCAAACTAACCTATCAAGTAGCTCACTGATTGCCTGAGGATAGGTTGGCAGTATCAAGGAAGGATGGATTGCAAAGGCGCACAAGGAAACCTTTGGAGGTTATGAAAATGTTCATTATCTTGATCATAATGTTGGTATATAACATATAAAAATTCATCAAAATCACACACTTTATGTGTGCTTTATTGTACATAATTATACTTCAATAAATCTCGCAAAAATAAATCAATGAAATATAAAGTCAACACAATATAGAAAAGCTACAAAACTAGAAGCTGGTTCTTTGAAAAGATAAAATTCATATGCCTTTAACTAGACAGATCCAGGGGGAAAAAAGAGAATTTGGAAATTACCAACATCAAGAATGAAAGAAGGAACATTATAGCTCCTACATACATTAAAAACATAATTAAAATATTATGCATAACTCTGCATCAATTCACAACTAGGATGAAACAGACACATTCCTTGAAAGACACAAATTACCCGAACTGACTCAAGAAGAAACTGAATACTCACTAGTTCCATATCTATTAAATAAACATCATAATTAAAAATCTTCCCACAAACAAAACTCAACCCTAGATAACTTCAATGATAAATTCTACCCAACATTTTAGGAAGAAATAATGACATTCCTTCATATAATCTTTCAGAAAAAGGAAGTGACAGTTCCCAACCCATTTTATACCAAAACCAGACAAGATAATACAGGAAAACTACAGACCTCTATCTCTCATGAACATAGACTGAAAAATACTCCATAAGCCCACAACCCCTTTCTAACCACAAGAAAACATCAGACAAATCCCAATTGGAGAACATTCCAATTAACTGACCGGTCTTACCCCAAATTGTCAAGGAACAAGGAAGGTCTAAGAAAAACTCACAGTTTAGAAAAACTAAGAAAACATGATGACTAAATCTAACGTGGTATTCTAGATAGGATCCTGGTATAGAAAAAGTACTCTAGGTAAAAGCTAAGGAAATCTGAATATAGTATGACCTTTAGTCGATAATGTAATATTGGTTTATTAGTTATAACAAGTATACTGTAACATTGTAAGATGCTAAAAATATAGTACACTGGTTGAGAAATCTGCAAAAACTCTGTAATATTCTTGCAACTTTTCTGTAAATCTGAAATTACTCCAAAATAGAAATTTATTTAAAAAAATCAGTGGAATCAACCATATTAAGACTAAAACAAAGAAAAAAAACCCCAACAACATGATCATCTCAAAGTTGCAGAAAAAAGCATCTGACGAAATTTAACACACATTCGTGATTTAAAAAAAACACCTCACATACTGGAATTAAAGGATACTTCCTCCACCTTATAAAGAACATCTACCAAAAAGTCCTAAAGCAAACATCATACTTAATGGTGAAAGACTGAATATTTCCCTACTTAAGATCAGCAATAAAGACAATACGTCTGCTCTTACCACTTTCACAATACAGTAGAAGTTTTAGTACACTGAGGCAAGCAAAGGAAATAAAAATCAAACAAATTAGAGCGGAAGAAGTAAAACCATTTTTATTCACAAAGGGAATGAATGTGTATGTAGAATATCCTGAAAAAATCTACATTAAAGCTAATAGAACTTTTTTAGATTAAAGAATAGGTCAATAACAAAAAAATCAACTGTATTTCTATATATTAGCAATGGACAAATGAATATGAAATTAAAAAGTCATAATATCGACAAAAACATGAAGATTTATTAGAAAGCTAAGTAATCAAGATATTATAATATCAGTAAGGAGAGACATGTAGACTGATGGAAAAGAATTGCATCCAGAAGTAGATGTATACATATATAGCCAATTGATTTTCTACAAAGGTTCCAGAGTGAAAACGTATGTACTTTTTGGGAAAGTACATTGGGAAAAGAAATTGTATTTCAATCAATTTCTTTGATTGCAAAGAAATTGCAGTTGATACTGCAACAACTGGATATCCATAGGAAAAATAATAATCCTCTACCCTTATTTTATACCATAGACAAAATTAATCGAACTTGACCCCAGACTTAGTAGAAAAGAACATAGGATAACATCTTTGAGACTTTCAAGTATTCAAATGTTTCTAAGATAGGACACAAAATCAATAAGCTTTACAGCTTTATAGAAAAAAATTAATTAGACTTTATCATAATTAAAAACTTCTGCATCTCTAAAAGTACTGTTAAGAAAATGAAAAGACAGATTTAGGGGAAACATCTGATTATATATATTTGACAAAGGACCTATATCCAAAATACATAAAAACTCTTTCAACTCTACAAGTTTACACATTAAAAAATGGGCAAAAGGTTTAAACAGATCACTTCACAAAGAAAAACATACAAATGGGCAGTAATTTTATAAAATGATGCACAATATTATTTGTCTTCAAGAAAATGCAAATTAAAACCACAAAGTGATGGCACCATACACCCACCAGATGGCTAATTTTTTTTTTCTTTTCTTTTGAGATGGAGTCTTGTTCTTGGCTCACTGCAACCTCCACCTCTCATGTTCAAGCGATTCTCCCATCTCAGCCTCCCGAGTAGCTGGGACTACAAGCATGCACCACCACACTTGGCTAATTTTTTCATATTTTTAGTAGAGACAAGGTTTCACCATGTTAGCCAGACTTGGCTGAAATGTTTTAAGGTGTCAAGCCAAAATGTTGGTCTTGGCTAAAATGTCTTAAGCTATTATTACTAAGTTTTGGTGAGGATGTGAAAGAAATGGAATTCTCATACATTGTTGATAGGTATGTTAAATGGTACAACTACTTTAGAAAATAGTTCTGGTGATTTCTTCTAAAGTTAAACAAACATTACATGACCTAGTAATTCAACTCTTAAGATATTTACCCAACAGAGTGAAGACATACATCCACATAAAGATTTCACAAATGTTGATAGCAGCTTTCTTCATAGCAGCCCCAAATATCTCAAATATCTCTCAACAGAATAAACTAATTGTTGCATATCCATAAAATGGAATACTAGTTGGCAATATCAAAACAGAACAAACTTCTGATACATACAACATAGATGAATCTCAAAAAAATCCTGCTGAGCCAAAAGGGACTAACACAAAAGAAATATATAAGACAAAAAGAGGGATATTTCCATTTGATAAAAGGCATAACACACCAAAAGATCCTAAACTTTATGGACCTAACAATACATGTTCAAAACACAGAAAGCAAGAAACTAATAAGAAGAAATTTACAAGTCCACAACTTAAGTGGGAAACATTTCACAGCCCTTTTAGCAAATGACAGAGCAAGAGGACAAAATATTAGGAAGGATATTGATGATTTACATAATCAATAACATACTTTTAAAACATATAATAGAGTACTCATAAAAACTTAGCTACACTGTCAAGTCATAAAAAATTTTTAAAATCAGATACGATACAACCATATTCTCTGATACAAGCCATAAACTTAGGTATCTACATCAAAAATTATGGCCATAAAAGAAAACAAAACCAAATAAAACAACATTTTAACTGACTGCTTTATACTAGGAAATATCTAAAGATAAGTAAATAAAAGAATTACACTAAGCAGTGTAATTTATAGAAAGAATTGTTGGCCTCCAGAGTTAGAGATAAAAGTCAGTGATTGGTAAGTGGCAGAATCATTTCTGAACCATTGTGTCACTTTCATTTAAAGTGATGATCTCTGATCTGTCCACATGGAGCCAGAACAGACAGAACCTTATGTCCACCATGATATTATAATAGTAACAGTTAAGTTTCTTAAACCTAGTCCTTGGTACAGTCTTTATCTTATCAGATAGAAAATTCTCAAAACAGGCAGTCTAATATGATGGCTAAGGTAACAAATTTTAGAGTCAGAGAGAAGTAAATTTAAATTTCAACTCCATTACTTAATAGTTGTGAGAACTAAGGCTATTTTTTTTTTTTGAGACAGCATTTCGCTCTGTTGCCCAGGCTTGAGTGCAGTGGCATGATCTCAGCTCACTGCAACTTCTGCCTCCCAGGTTCAAGCAATTCTCCTGCCTCAGCCTCCCGAGCAGCTGAGATTACAGGTGTGTGTCACCACACCCAGCTAACTTGTATTTTAGCAGTGACGGGGTTTCACCATGTTGGCCAGGATATTCTCGATCTCTTGACCTCATGATCCACCTGCCTCAGCCTCCCAAAGTGCTGGGATTACAGGCGTGAGCCACCACACCCAGCCGGCTATTTTAAATCTCTAAGATTAAATATCTTTATTTGTAAAATGAAAAAGCCATTCAACAATGTATACACAATGTACTTAGTTTAGAACCTGGCACCTGGTAAACACTCCGTTTAAATTAAAGCAATTATTAATACAGGTTGAGCATCCCTGATCTGAAAATCCACAATCTGAAATGCTCCAAAACTGGAAACAATTTGAGCACCTACACGATGGCATAAGTGGAAAATCCCATACTTGATCTCATGTGACAAGTCACAGTCAAAATGCAGTCAAAACTTTTCTTTATGTGCAAAATTATTTAAAATATTATATAAGATTACCCTCAGGCTACATTTATAAGGCATATATAAAACATAAATGAATTTTGTACTTAGAAATCCCCAAGATTTCTCATTATAAATATATGCAAATATTCCAAAATCCAAAAAAAAAATCTGACATCTGAAACACTTCTGGTCCCAAGCATTTTGGACAAGGGATACTCAACCCTTATTACCAATACTAATATGTTGTTCTACACCTCAAAACTCACCATGTTCAAAACTTGTTCACCTTCTTGATTAGCCAATCAGTTAATGATTGATGTCATCACCATCTACCCAGTCTTCAAAAACTAGAAACTTCATTCTTAGCTCCTCTCACTTCCTTTTCTTAACTGTGATAATGAATTACATATATCATCTCATCTTATTTTTTTATTATACTTTAAGTTCTGGGGTACATGTACAGAACGTGCAGTTTCGTTACATAGGTATAAACGTGCTATGGTGGTTTGCTGCACCCATCAACCCATCACCTTTACATTCAAATCTTACTCTCACTTCTAAGTATCTCTATTTTTCCTCTTCACTGCTTCAGTTCAGATTTTTATTATCATTTGCTTCAGTGATGTCTTCTAAATGGTCTACCTGCCTTGTCTGTCTTCCAATCAGTTATTTGATAGAGCCAGTTTTCAAAAACACAAATTGTATCACTAACTTTGATTTTCTCAGAACATTTCCCTACTATATAGAAATCTAAGGCCCTCAGACTGACAGAGACCACTTCTAATCTGGTCCTTATTTACTGTATTGGCCTCATTTCCTGTCTCAAAGTTTGCCATGCCTTTCTACACACTTTGAGCTCTAACTTAAATTCTCATTGCTAGAACATTATATCATCTGTTGTCTCTGCTAGAGCAGTGGCTCCCAACCTTTTTGGCACCGAGGACCAGTTTTGTGGGAGACAATTTTTCCATGGATGGTGGGGAGTTGTGGAGGAGGAGGAAGGATGGTTTCAGGATGAAACTATTCCACCTCAGATTATCAGGCACAGGCTTTAGATTCTCATAAGGTGCACACAACCTAGCTCCTTCACATGCACAGTTCACAGTAGGGATTGTGCTCCTAGGAGAATCTAATGCTGGTGATCTGACAGAAGACAGAGGAGCTCAGGTGGTAGGTAATGCTTGCCTGCCACTCACCTCCTGCTGTGCTGTCAGGTTCCTAACAAGCCACGGACCAATACCAGTCTGTGGCCCGGGGACTGGGGATCCCTGTGCTAGAGGACTCCCACTTATCCCTCAAAACCCAGCATAGATAGCAGTACCTCTATGAAGCTTTCCCTCATGCCCTAAGGCAGCTGCTTTGTTCTCCTGTTTCTACCTTAATTATAACACTTATAGTCTATTCAAGAAATTTACTTCTGACAAATTTTTTTTCCTCCACCAGGCTATGAGCTCCTTGAAGGCAAGCACAGAAAGGCAGATCTAATTTGATAGAGTGCCTGCCTCATGGTGAGCAGTCTTTGAATGAATCACAACATTTTTGTAAGGAAAAGCTGAGACATTGAAAATAAAAATATATGGTATTACAACTCCCGCACATTTATTTCACAACTCTCTACTTCATGTTAGAAGTTTAAACAAATCCATATAGTTGTATACACTTTCAGCATGTTTCCATATGAGAAACACATAAATACAGCAAGTGGAGAATATTTCAACCATATACAGCATCACATTGATCATGTTTGTCATCAGTTTTAAAATACATAAACTTTGAAGCTGAATGACAGAAAAAGGTATTGTTTTAGTCTGTTCTCATGCTGCTAATAAAGACATACCTGAGACTGGGTAATTTATAAAGGAAAGAGGTTTAATTGCCTCACAGTTCCTCAGGGCTAGGGAGGCCTCAGGAAACTTACAGTCATGGCAGAAGGGGAAGCAAACACGTCCTTCTTTACATGGCAGCAGCAAGGAGAAGTACTGAGCAAAAAAGGGAAAAGTCCCGTATGAAACCATCAGATCTCATGAGAACTCATTCACTATCATGACGGTAACCACCCCCATGATTAAATTACCTCTCACCAGTTCCCTCCCATGACATGTGGGGATTATGGGAACTACAATTTAAGATGAGATGTGGGTGGGGAAACAGCCAAACCACATAAGGTATAAAGATTGATATCCCTGAATATAAACCAAAAATTTTTTTGTACCTCCTTGCATTTTCCAAATTTTCCAAAATGTACATACATTAATTTTATGATAAAAATGTATTCAAAAATGAAATGTAGGTATTCTATAAAACCAAAATTATAAAGAGACTTAAATCTCCTAAAATAAGTTTTTTTAAAAAAATTGACAAAACATACAGATTTATGGTGTATAACATGATATTTTGATATATGTATACAATGTGGAACGGTTAAATCAAGCTAATTAACATTATTTTATAGACTCTACATCATGGAAACCTGACAAAGGATCACAGTTGGATTCAATGTATAGAAATTATTCTTTTCCAAAAACAAAGTTAGACTTGATGAAAAAACAAACCAACCCAAAGGCATATAAATACAAAATACAGAATGAAGTGGACAATTGAGTTTGGTTGGTCTTCATTATCATGATGTTTCAGGTTCAAGTGCTTTGGGGCCTTACAAACTTCAAATTAAATGCTTTAATCCTATACTTTGCTTTGCATGTACACATATAATATTAAGAACAGAATTTGACAATAAAGAACTCCTAAAACTTGTTAATAAAAACTCAAATAACCCAATTAAAAATGCCTTAAGTTTTAAATAGAAATTCCTCCCAAAAGACATACAAATGACAAACACATGAAAGAATGAGCAACATCATTAGAGAAACACAAATCAAAACCATGATAAGGCCACAGACATTGTGACCCATTCCTGTAATCCCACCACTGTGAGAGGCCAAGGTGGGCAAATGGCTTCAGCCTAGGAGTTTGAGACCAGCCTTGGCAAGACAGCGAAACCCAGTCTCTACAAAAATTAGCCAGGTGTGGTGGTATGCACCTGTGGTCCTAGCTACTCAGGAGGGTGAGGTGGGAAGATCGCTTGAGCCCAGGATTTTGAGGCTGAAGTAAGCCATGATCATACCTCTGCACTCCAGCCTGAGTGACAGAGCAAGACTCTGTCTCAGGAAAAACAAACAAATAAACAAACCCCACAGTAAGCTACTTCTTCATACCCACTAAGATGGCTATAATAAAAAAGATAGAAAATAACAAGCACTGGTAAGGATGTGGAGAAATTAGAATGCTCATATATTGCTGGTGGGAATTTAGAATGGTACCACTGCCTTGGAGAATAGTTTGATGGTTCCTCAAAAGATTAGCGTTACGGTAAGACCCAACAATTCCACTCCTAGTATATACCCAAGAGGAATGAAACATATGTGCAAACAAAAACTTATACATGAATGTTCACGGCATTATTCATAAATAGCCAAAATGTGGAAACAACGTAAATGTCCATCAATTAATGAATGAATAAACAAAATGTGGTATACCTATCTATAAAATAGAAAGTAATAAAGTACTGATACATGCTACAACATGGATGAACCTTGAAAACATCATGCTAACTGCAAGAAGCTAGCCACCAAGACCACACAGCACACGATTTCAGTTATTTGAAATGTCCAGAAGAGTCAAAGTTATAAACATAGACAACAGTTGAGTGGTTGCTTAGAGCTGGGGATGTGGAAGTACAGCAGCAGAGAATAGGAGTGACAGCTAATGGCTATGCATTTCTTTTTTGGGGATGAAAATGAAGATTTTGGTGATGGCTTCACATCCCTGTGGCTATAGTAAAAACCACTGAAGTGTACACTTTTAACTGGTGAATTATACCATAAAAACTGTATCTCCATAAAGATGTTGTTTTGTTTTGTTTTAAAAAAGATGTTGTCTGGCCCCTTTTCCAACAAATTACATGATCTGGGGAATTGGCCTTTTCATTTATAAACTGGAATAGCATCTGTTTCCATCTTTCCACCTCTAGCTGTAAGAATACATAAAACATATTAATACATGAGAGAAACATTCTAGAAAGCTAGTTTCATAACTTGAAGATTACTCTATTTATTTATTGCTGCAATAACAAATTACCCCCAAACATAGCATCTTAAAACAACAAACATTTATTTATTTATTCATTTATTTATTTTTTCTGAGACAGGGTCTCATTCTGTTGTCCAGGCTGGAGTGCAGTGGCACAATCACAGCTCACTGCGCCTCAACCTCCTGGGCTCAAGCAATCCTCCCACCTCAGCCTCCTGAGTAGCTGGGACCACAAGGTGCACACCACCATGCCCAGATAATTTTCACATTTTTTTTTTGTAGAAACAGGGTTTTACCACGTTGCCCAGGCTGGTCTTCAACTCCTGAGCTCATGCAATTCCACCCGCCTTGGCCTCCCAAAGTGGTGAGATTACAGGCATGAGCCACTGCACCCGGCCAAACAAATACTTATTACCCTACACAATTTATAAGGATCAGAAACCTGGAAGTGTCTTAGTTGGGTGGGTCTTAGGTCTCTCATGAGGTTGCAGTAAGATTTCAACCAGGGCTGGCTGCAATCTCTGAAGTCTTGACTGGAGTGGGAGGGTCTGCTTCCAAGAGCCTTCATGTGGCTATTAGAGCCTTCAGTTTCTCATCTTGTGGGTTCCTCCATAGGGCTGCTCATGACATGGCTTCCTCCAGATCAAGTGGTCAGAGAAAGAAAGTATGACAGCAATCAAGAAGGAAACTCTGCCTTTTGTAACCTAATCTCAGAAGTGGCACATCATTACTTTTACCAAATCCTACTGGTTACACAGAGCAACTCTGATACAGTGTAGCAGGGATTAGACAAAGGTATGAATACCAGGAGGTGGGAATCGCTGGATGCCACTGTGGAGGCTAGTTACCAAAACGACATGATAACAAGTAGACCAGATTCTACATAAGCAAATGTTTGACCTTTGCACTGAAAGAGGATACTACTTACTCCTCAACAGTGTGACAGACACACTCAAAGATGTTTTATGAGTTGCAATAAAAGGGTGTTCAAGAACATTCATACTGATTTTCATTCTTCTTGTAACTGAGGTATGCTTAGAATAATGAAACACAAAACTGTAGAGCTGGGGTGAAAAAAGTACGAGAAGAATTTAGTCAACTTTACTCTCCCCTCCCCTATGACCAACAGATGAGGGGGAAAAGTCCCAGTCATGGAAAGAATGGGTGACTCCACCAGGGTCACATAGTGCTAGAGCAGGAGACTAGAATCCATTCTCTGTGTTTTCTCATCATACTCAGAACTATGTATCAGAAAACCAAAGGCAGTGACTCATAATCCAGATGACATGGTGTACATGTAAGCATTAATTCAATATACATTAAACAGCTGGTCACTCCAGAATGGACATTTCTTTCTGTGGCTTTTCAACACTGGATGTGTACACTTTCTCAGGTAGCAGTAGACTCTTACCCTCTTTCCACCCAACTAAGAGTTGACCCATAGTCAAGTTGAGGCAAGACCTAAACCTGGAACACTCGGCAAATTAGACATTATGTGACAGGAGACCCTAAAGATTTATATATTTTTAATAATTTTATTTAATGAAAAATTATATAACAGTTACAATATGCCAAATACATTATAATATTAACTCATTTAATCCCCTATGAAGTCATCCCCATTTTACAGATGGATAAAGTGAGGCCTGAAGAAGTTAAGTAACTTGCCAAAGTTCTCACATCTCTTAAGAAGAAGGGCCAGGGTTCAAACCCAAAAAAGAATGGCTACAGAGTCCATACTTTCTTAACCACAATAATATGAAGCTTCTCAATAATAGTAATAATTGTTCTTCTGCTTCCCTAATATGTCTTTTTTTCAAGGTTCTGAAGGAAGGTCAATCATGTAATGCCAAAACTCTGAGAAATTCTAGCTTTCAAGTTGTATAGGGGAAGAGAGTATCTAGTTCAATATAGTAAGGATGTCGTAGGACAGACTGCTATCCCTATGAACAGGGGTGAGGAAGGGCAAATAAACATGCACTAATGGGGTAGTGCTTTCCTGCTGCCAAAATGAAAGATACAATTGAATCATAACTGCAATTAGCAAATTAACCTAAAGTTGGAATTAAGAAATTAAATGGATGTGCTGTTCTGTAGCTACAAAAATAAATTAATTTGACCCCATCAAAGCCCATTAGAATGTGGAGAGACTAAATTTAATCTCCTAAAGATTTCCTCCCAGAATCATACCACAAGAAAATTAGCACACTGCACCACAAACAGATGTATTTGATCATTTTTTAAATAGTATGAAAAGTAGTTTGAAAAGAATAAAGCAATATATGGGCCTGGAAACCTTTTGTCTAACAAAGTAATGAGTTCCATTTTGGTAAAAAATTTGCCAACTTTGCCACCTTATAAAGCAATTGCTGTCTCTTTTCCTTATATCTGAATTTTACAACTTTGAAAAATGTTCCTTGCAAGGAAAAAAAAGTGGGGTTTTGCAGGCTACTGGCAATCTTCAAGTATTAAATTTCTACTTTGGTGTTCTCATCATATACCTTGGATCATTCACAGATCTCTCAATTAAAAACCTCACAATGTATTGTCCAAAACTGTAGGAATGGACCTTATGTAGAGCCAATTGGCATGTTATGCAAGACAGCACATGGAACAGTATTTGACATAGAATTTTTCTAAAATAACATGTCAGTATAGTTTATTGTAATTTTGAAAAGGTCTTAAAGATTTTTAAAAATTCCTCTAAAGTTCAAAATTTTATTTAAGTCTTACACCAAGAAACCATACCTAGGTATAGAAAGTTTATAAAATTCCAAAAAGTCTGGTAACTTCTCTTTTAAATTAATTTTTCCTTTAAGTGATATCAATTGTTATTACAACTACCTTAGAGTCTCAGCATGAGAGTGGCCTTTATGAGGTCGTTGAGTTCATTCCCATTACTATATCTGAAAGGTCCACACTAAACTGTCACAGGTAAAGGCAGTTTTTCATTCTGTTATGAAAGAAAATTTTACTACAATCCTCAGTAAACCACTGCAGAGTATAAATGTACTTCCTTCATTTGAAAGTATGATAAGCTATTATCCACTTTAGGCTAATACTGAAGTTATGATGCTAACATGACAGAGGAAAAAGGAAGTGGAATAATGAGGAATTTGTAGAACACAATGGGGGATAGTCAGAGTAGGACAATGTGAGCATGGTGGTGTGTGGTCATGCACAACAGGAGTGAATGAACCCAAAGTGGAAGCCAGTTAGCAAATGGCTGCTTTCCTAATTACAAACACCTTCTGACTGGGCTCCCTCACTCTATTATCTGTACCCTAAACCAGCCAATTCTATATGTACCTAATCTTGACTCACAGCTTTGGCACATATAAAACTCCTAGAGCCTCTTCATCTTAAGTGACTGAGCAAAGCAGGTCAATCCTCCATGGTTCAAACCCTCATTTCCCACTCATTCTAGGCATACTGAGAACCTCTACATAGGGAGAACTCAAAAGTTGTCGGGGTCTACCAAGAATAAATCCAAAATATCCTGAGTTAATCCTGCTTTAGGTCAGACCTAGAAATATAATTGTCTTGCTAAAATAAATTTAACATTAGACTCTAGCAGGCTTCCAAATTCTCCATCTTTCATCTTTTTAATTTCCCATCTGCTATGGTCTTCAAAGAGTCTCTCTATGAGAATGTGTACTTCCTTCTGCTGTTACTACTGCTACTACTACTAACAATAATAAATAGCTTACATACATATGTAGCACTGATTACGTACTAGAGACTACTTTAAGAACTTTAGATATATAAGACTCATTTAGTTCTCCTTAAAATCCTATGAGGTAGTATTATTATTATCATCTCTGGTTGAAAAACTTACCCAAGATCACACATAGCTAGTAAGGGGAAGTACCAGGATTTAGACCTGGCAATTTGGTTTCAGAGTCTATGCACTAAGGTACTGTATCATATTCCTTTAAGACCAGACACCTGGGTTCTGGTCCTGTCTCTGACATTAATCAACTATGTGACCTAGAGGAAGTTTTTGACTCAATTTCTGCTACTTAATGAGCCAGGATCAATGATCCACTTTTAGTTATACAATGCTGTGATGATAAAGCAGGTGCTTTTTATTAACAAGCTTGACATTAATAGATGAGCCAGAAGGCTTGAGTCTTAAAAATTATATATCTATACATTATATAATGGAAGGGAAGAAGGGAAATAATAATAACTAAGTTAATATTCTAAGCATTTTTACTTATTTCCTCATTTTGTGTTCTATGATGTAAGCATTATGACCCATATTTTACAGAGGAAAACATTGAGACTCAGAGATAAAGTAATTTACCCAAGGTCACACAGATAATCAGGATGGAGTGCCAACATTTAAATGCAACCAAAGACCAAGTACTTTCTCTTATACCACAATTCTTCCCTGGTGTTGTCTGTCCCTCCTCTCAGCAGAGATTTAAAAAGTACCTAGCACAAAGTCTTGCAAACAGCCCAAACGCAATAAATTAACTTGGAGGTGGAGATGGAGATAGACAAATGAATATCAACTTAAAAGTGGTAACAGGTTGTTACCCAAAACAAAAGTGGATATATTTTTGTGCAATTTCCACAAGGTAGGCTGTTCACCATATCAAAATAATACATTTTTGAAGGGAAAGTTTGTATGACTTGAATTCATTCCTAAATAAACAATGAAGAAATACCATAACAATGCCAATATGTATGAGATTTCTAAACCATATACATGAGCACTTGTGGCATTTTGCTGCATGAAATTACTTCCTAACAATAACAAAGAAACATTTTGTTAAAAAAAAATCTCCATTTTCCCTATCAAGACTTTCACAAATGCCAATGAAAAAGTAAAGTGTCTTATACATTAAGGGAAGTCAGGAAAGGCAGAAACTACTGTGCTAACTTATTAAATTCCTCTTTTGGTTTGCAAATGGAGACATTAATTTATTCACTAATTCATCCAACAAATAATAACTGAACAGCAAGTATGTACAAGGTATTATTTTATTAATAAATGTGTGCTAGGACATTAAAGGAAACATGCATATAAGGAGATTCCAATGAAGTGTGATTGAGTGCTATGATTAAAAGATATATAGGGTGGTTATCACATTATGCCCCATAAATATGTACAATTATTATGTGCCAATTTTTTTAAAAAGGTACTATTATGACTCCTATTTCACAGATGAGGAAACTGAGGCTTGGAGTAACCAGTTGTTATAGTCTGAATGAGAGCAATCATCTTTACAGATTTTTAACTATACAATTCTCACCCAAGTTCAAATGCTGCAACTTATTACCAGTGTGATAATATTAAGAAGTGAGGCTTTTGGAGGTGATTTAGTCATGAGGGCAGAGCCCTTATGAAGAGAATTAGCTCCCTTATAAAAGAAGTACAAGGGAGCTGTTTGCCCCTTCCGTCATGTGAGGACACAGTAAGAGATGCCATGTTAGAAGTGGAAAGCAGCCTTCACCAGGCATGAAACCTGCCAGTGCCTTAATCTTGGACTTGCCAACCTTCATAACTATGAACAATAAATGTCTAATACTTATATATAAAAAGATATATAGTGTGTTATAGGAGCATGGATGTTATTTATGAAGAGTTAGAGGAGTTTTTGAAGGAAGTGACATTTGAGTGAAGGCTAGAGAGTATGATGTGTTTAGAAAACTGCAAACATTAGAATTCAGAGTATATATACAGAAGTCTTTTGTTTTTGCTAACAGATTGATTTTATTATATTAGTGAACCTTTAAAGTAACAGTATTCAGAAACTATTCAAAATTCTTTCTTAAAAAAGGGAAAATAACAGCTGGGTATATTAAAACAATGTTCATATTGATTATCTAGACATATTATTGGTACATATTAACATACTTTAATTTCTTAGCATCTGAGTAGTATTTTTCTGAAAAATGTAAATTTGTTCAACTCCTATGAAAAATAGTATGGCAAATTTTCAAAGAACTTAAAATAGAAATACAATTCAACCCAGCAATCCCATTACTGGATATCTAAACAAAGGAAAAAAACTAGTTTTATCAAAAAGACTGCACTCTTATGTTTATTGAAGCACTATTTACAATAGCAAAATCATGGAATCAACCTAAGTGTCTATCAACAGTGGATTAGATAAAGAAAATGTGCTACATATATACCATGGAATACTACGCAGACATAAGAAAGGATGAAGGATAAAATCATGTCCTTTGTAGCAACATGTATGCAGCTGGAGGCCATTATTCTAAGTAAATTAACACAGAAAAAGAAAACCCAATACTGTATGTTCTCACATATAAGTGGGAGGAAACAATGGCAACACATGGACAGAAACATCAAAACAAAAGACACTAGTGACTCCAAAAGAAGAGAGGGAAGTGGGGGGCAAGGCTTGAAAAACTACTACTGGGTACCACATTCACTGTTTGTGTGATGGGTTCAATAGAAGCTCAAACCCTAGCATCATGCAATGTAACACACACGCACATGTACCCCCCTGAATCTAAAATTTAAAAAATGAAGTTGAGGCTTTTATCACCGAAAAATTACATGAAACAATAAAATTAAGATCATATTGGAAAATACACAGTCTTCTGGGAAATCTTTTTGATTTGTTGTATTCAACAAATAATTATATGACCATAAAATTAGAAGAAGTTTAACAAATAACATATTTCAACACTTTCATTTTATTTTTAAGAAAACTAAACCCTTTAACATATGTGCTCAGAGTCTTAACACAAGGATGATTACCACACAATGTTAGATCATCTTTAAACACAGAAGTGAACACTACTGTGTCAAAGAGAAAAAGTAGTTGACTGCAGCTATGTAACCACTCACCTTAGAAAACCTGTAACCTTCTCAGTATGAAAGATGTCTGTCACATTTCCTAATATAATAATTACTTAGAGAAACCACCTCCAGCAGCTCTGAATGGTGCCACATTAAAAAAAATGTTAAAATCTGTGAACTGCCTCTCCTTATGTACTCTAAGCATTCACCAAAGAACACTGGAGATAAAACTACCTTTAACACATAAATACAGTTAACTCATCAGTTAATTTAAATCTTTCTTCCTCTTTAAATCCAGCTCTTGTTCATTAAATTATTTTTAAAAAGGATTCTTTGAAATCTCCTGCAGATTTAGATACAAGCTTTGTCATCTACAAGTCATTAATTACTAAGTAACAACTATGGGACAATAGTAAAAGTAGTAAGGTTCTACAGCAATGCCAAAATCAAATATAGATGTAATTCAAAAAATATAAAATGTCAATAAATAAAACACTATTTCTTTGCTGTCTGCCCAAACACTGCCCACAAATCTTTTGCAGTCTAGTTCTCATGTTACCTTTCAAGAGATAGAAACGATTTTGGGGGAAGGCTACGAGAATTTTGCTGTATAAAGTACCACTTGAACTAGATGTGTTATCATCTTGGACTTCAGAAATTTCTCATATTTCTGGAGTATAATGGATAGAAAAGCAAAATTCTATTTGCAAAAATTTGCATTATTTGTAACAACTTTGGAAAAAGTTAGAAGTACATCACTGAATATTACTATTTAGTTTTATACTATAAAATTTATTTAAGTTTTAACTATAGGATTTATTTAAAACAGCAAGCTCATTAATAATTCAAAAAATCTGATTTATGTAACTTTTCAGGAACATACATTATAAAAAAGTGGACAAAATTCAAAGACTTTCTTGAATGTTTATTATAATAGGATTTGATCTCCAAGTTTTTTAAAAAACTGCAAGAGACTTGAAAAGAACTAATACATCTATGTTTAAATGAGAATTTAAACATGAGGGAAAACAAAAATCTGAATCACTTCTGAACAGGCAAGAATTTAAAAGGAAATACAAATGATTAATAGTAGTTACCCCTGGGGATGGAGTAGAGAATTTACTTTTTGTTTTATACATGTCCATATTGTTTTCTTTTATAACAAATATGTATTACTTTTGTCAATTGTAAATACTTCCTTAAAACTCTTATCTTGTATTCCCTTTTTATAAGCAAATCAACATAAAAGCATTCTTTTATATCATGCAACAGTGGTCTTCCACCAAGCATTCATTAGAATCCTATAGATAACAGTATTATATTCTATACTTAAAAATCTATAAAGATGATAGCTCTCATGTTAAGTGTTCCTACAATTTTAAAAAAGAGTGCACAGAATTAACTATGGATTTGAAAAATATGCTGATATCTGTATCCCACTCCAGAATACCGAATTAGAAAGGCTTAGGAATCACTAAACTAGAGGACCCTTTCAGGTTCTTTCCAATCCTGAAATTGTATTGCTTACAAATATTTTGCATACCTTCAGAGTACAAGCACCAAGAGCTACACAAAGTAAAAGCATAATCTCATCTTTATAAGATTATGAGAGAGGTGAAGGTCCTGTTCCCTAGCATTATGCACCCTAATTACTGATCTAGAGAAACTTCCAGGAAATTAACTGAAGATTAAAACATATATATATATATATATATATATATATATATATATAGACACACACACACATATATATAGACACACACACACACACACACATATATTTTAAGACAGGGTCTGAGTGCAGTGGCACAATCATAGCTCACTGCAGCTTCCAACTCCTGGGCTTAAGTGATCCTCCCACCTCAGCCTTCCAAGTAGCTGGGACACACATCATCTGGCCGGCTAATTTTTTTTTTATAGAGACAGGGTCTTGCTATGTTGCCCAGGCTCAAGTGCTCCTCCCACCCTGGCATACCAAAGGGTTTGGATTACAAGGATGTGCCACCATGTCCAGCCAAACAAACTTTTTTCCTTACAGTTATTTTGAAACAAAACTCATCATATTTTGCTACTACTAAGAATCTGGGAGAACTGGCTCTAATGTAAGCACCAATTCTTGAAGAAGTGATAGGGAGGCAGTGTGGGGAAGGGCATTGTTGTATATTATTATATTGGTTCTCAACTTAAAACAATGAGAAGTGGCATTTTTCAGTGAGTCAGGTAAGTGTTAGCATTTTCCCTAGCATGGCACTTCATCTGTATCAGTAGTTCTTGATTCTATTAAACCCAATGACCCTTTGTTATATAAAAGTCTATATATATGTTTAAATTCCTCTTTTTATATCCTGAAATGAAATTCACAGGTATTTTTAAAAAGTTGAAAATAATAAAACACTCTAACGGTAACATAAAGAAAAAAATGAAAATAGTTCTTAATAAAGTATGTATTTCAATAAGTACATGCTCAGACATGCTTATACTAAAGACAATTAAGTAGTCAGATGCTTACAACTAGTTACAATTAATATATTCAAATTTGAGAGAAGTCAGATAAGAAATTTCATGTAACAAGCACAGAAAAATGAAGCCCAGTAATTTTTAGAAATGGTTCCAAACAATACAAAGTACAATTATCTCTTGACGTACAAGGTAGCTACATTTCTGAAAAATTTAGTGTTCATTGAAATGTATAAAAATACTTTGTGCTTATATATAAAATAGGTTACAGGCATAGAAAATTATATAAAGATATTTTCCCCCTTCATGCATATGCTATACAGGGGACTTTCAAAAGCTATGCAGGAACCCACCATTCTTCTCTACGCAGGATATTCTGTGCTTTCCATGATGCCTAGTATCCCTGGCTGCTGCCACTAAATCACTGACCAAACATAAATGTTCCCCAAAATTCCAAAGTGTTCCCTAGAGGTTAGTAACACCCCCTCCTCCCCCCGCCCCCAATGTGAACCATTGGTCTGCATGAACTTTCAGTACCTGCATGTATACTTATTGCAGATTCTCACCCTGGAGTAGATTGGGGGAAGATGACTGCTGGTTCCTGATCTCAGGCTAAAGCTTCTATAAGGACTACTTTTAAGTGAAAAACCTTAGCACACTTCATACTCACAAGCTTCCAGTAAAAAATTTTACCCAAAACTGTGTATTTGTTAAAAACTTAGTTAAAAAATAAACAATAAATTTATTTTTACATCTATAGTAGAGAATTAAAGACATCTATACTGATTAATTCTGTTTCCTCTATCCACCTCCCCTAAAAAAAAATACTGTCCCTTGAGGTTTCTAGATAACCAGTGTTAAACTGTGAAGATACAACCATTCTCTTTTATTCACCCTAAAGGATACACTGATGCAAACAATGCAAAAGTCATTTATGTATGACACTGAAATATATTACCGTATTTTTATTTGGCAGAACGGCTTCCTAATTAAATTTTGATTAGGCATCTATTAAAAGGAGTTTACATTTCTTGATCAACCCAATGACTAAAGTGTATGTCTTCTGGGGGTAGGTGAGAAAAACTACTGAGTCTGAGAACTTGCTACGTGCTCAGAAGAAAGTGACATGAGTATTTTTGTACATTTCACTTGTTGGGATTTGGATATATAACTTATTTTTAATACTGAAAAACTTCCATACTTTCATATAGTTTTTTTTTTTTTTTTTTTTTTGGAGATGGAGTCTCGCTCTGTGGCCCAGGCTGGAGTGCAGTGGCACGATCTCGGCTCACTGCAAGCTCCGCCTCCCGGGTTCACGCCATTCTCCTGTCTCAGCCTCTAGAGTAGCTGGGACTACAGGCCCTCGCCACCACGCCCGGTTAATGTTTTGGATTTTTTTAAGTAGAGATGGGGTTTCAACATGTTAGCCAGGATGGTCTCGATCTCCTAACCTCGTGACCCGCCCGCCTTGGACTCCCAATCATATAGATTTTATGTTAAATTAGCACAATTTGAAGATATGTCATAGATATATCCTTGCTTTAAATAAAGTTGGTGAAGCCTTCACTTTACCTAAAAGGATTCACAACTTAAAGAAAAATCATTGTAACATTCCTTTGAACATAAAAACTCTTAGGAGTTAAAATGCCATTTAAAAATTAATGAATTAATGAATATTTGAATTTGAAAAAATTAGTGAATAAATTAATGAATATTTGAATTTCAAAAAAATTAACGAATAAATTAATGAATAAAATAATAATGACTATTCAATTTCAACACATTATGAAAGACTCTTAAAATGTCTATTGAAATGTTACAGTAGGTAGCTAGTCAGGTGTGAGCAGGGCAAGAAAAGGCTCCCCGCAACACACACCAGGAGTATTGGGTGACCATCAGTTGATGGCCAGGTGGTTGTTAACCATTTCGCTAAAGTATTAATTGGTCACAGCTGGCACCAGGGAAAGGCGGTCTCATAATAGATAGAAAACACCTGAAACTGATCAGCAGCTTCCCAATGAGATCCCAGAAGTATGCCAACAGACAAAATCCCCCAAATCAAGAGGTCAAGCTGCGTACTTGTTTTCTCAAGTCGCCTGCTTGGCCCTCTTTCAAGTTGTACTTTCCTTCCTTTCCTTCCTGTTCTAAATCTTTTTAATAAGCTTTCGCTCCTGCTCTGCAAAAAAAAAAAAAAAAAATGTCTATTTCAATGTCCATTGAAATAGCAATTAGCCTCCATTGGTGAAATGACTCTGTTAACAGGTATTTAGCTGATTTTTCCACTTTGAATTTCACTAATTTAACTAATAATGCCTAAAATCAATCAATATTCCATTTTAAAAAATAATCATAATATGGTTATCTTCCTTCATGTCTAAAGTTGGTAAGAAAAACTGCCTTATCCATGCACAGCCATCACTTTGTGTTGATTTAAAAATATGCAAAGTTTTGTGCAAAACAAAACATTCATTTTTCAGTATCTTGATTTCTATTTTATAAGTAAACTTTGTTAAAATGTGGAACTTGCAAGTTTATATACTTTTGAGGGTGAAATTCACCTTTGAATCAGTTTTAAAGCAACTGAGCATATATACCAGCTAGGCACTATTAACCTCAGAACAAAAGTTGTATTTTCTACTCTTAAACAGAATTCTGGTGCTGATAACAAACAACCTCTACACATTAAAGAATATGTGATCTGAAAAACTCTTCATCTAATATAAACTTCCAAGCACATACTGAATGTGTAATACAAAGCTTTGCACTTACCTGGTAGTAGGCCGTTTTTGTAGGGCTTTATCCAGGATAAGAGACGGAGCGCTCCTCCTCCTTTCTGCTAGTGTTTTCATTTTCTGTTGATGAAACAAACCAAAATGAAGACCACATGGCTTGTAAGGCAAGACAATGTTGATTTTTTTTTTCAATCCAATTTAACAAGTTTTGCATTGCCTATCTTTGTCTGTCAAGGAGCCTACAGTTTCATTATGGAGATAAAACTGTAACATCTAAAATAGGATAATTAAAAAAAAAAACAGGACAGTAAGTGTCAAAAAGTGGTAAAAGCAATAAGTATTTTTTGTGGTCAGAGAATAAAGAGGTTAAACGTTTACCAGAATATTTGGGAGAAACACTATCATAACCATTATTACTGGTTATCATGTGTCCAGCTCTATGCTAAAGGCTGGACATGGATTACCTTATTTATAATCCAAAATGTCATCCGGGTAGATACTACTATCTTTATTTCACAGGCAAATTTGGCTTCAAGAAAAGACAAGTAAAGGAGAGGAAAAAACAGTTAAAGCAAAAGCACAGAGACTAGATTTTTGCATAAATATTAACACACTTGGGAATCCCTTCTTCCAAATAGACTTTTTTTAAACTGTAACTTCAAACAATAAAAAAATCTTTTTTTCTAGGTGGTATATAAATATAAGAAGGTGGTAATCTGTTCCAATGACCTAAAGTTGCAGTAAATGAAGTTTATTCGACTTGAATTATTCAGATAATTACTCTCTAAATTTAGTATTATATATTTAACACATCTAGATACAGCCACTAGAAGCAGATGAGTAAAATTAACCATATATAGTCACAAACAGCCATGAGCGAAGTTCAGGCTGTATTATCAAAGCCATTCTTCTCATCCTATATCTCTATACCCTTTCATCCCATATCCCTCTCACCCTGTATCCTCGCCAAAGGTGTTACCCACTACCTCTAGGCCAGTCATGCTTGGGAACTGGATGTTGCTCCAATGGGAACCATATAAAACTAGGCAGCTCAGTGTCGGTATCCTATTATGTGATTCATAAAGGAATTGCTTTTAGTTTTTAAAGTAAAACAATGATCTTAGCATAGGAATAAAGAAAGAATCATCCAGTGAGAAGAGGATGCTAGACTTCTTTGGCACAATTCTTATCCCACAAATTCTCCATGCTCCTAGGGATCTCTCCCAAATTATTGTCACCACTGCTCTGGCCTCGGTGTTGCTATTCCACTCGTTAATCTTTTGGCTCACATGTGGAAGCTATAGGCACAAATCTCCTTAGCACAGCTGAGACAACAGCTGGAATAATTATGTAAAACATTAATAAATGACAGGAAACACATGGGTTAAAAATAGATAACATCAAACATCTCAATTGGGAGTTATTAACCACAAATCAATTTCAGGCCAGGTTACTTATATAAAAATTTTTTGCATGATGTATATGTGATGTCTTCCTTCTAGAGAAACAGCCCGGAGTTATCATCGGATTCCCAGAAAAGTCGAATCCTTTCCAACACTGGTGATTTCAATAACCTAGTTTATATATTATAGCGTGCAAGCCCCATCTCACTGTTTCCATTACTCACACCTCTTAGGAACATAATCCTCAGGAATCTAATATCCTTAGGCTAGTGTGACTGCAGAGGTTACAAGGAGAAAGGAAAACTGGGAGATAAGCATTTGTATTGCAAGGTACAGCAGCACTTCCTCATGTGAAGAGTCTCAATACTGAAAGATTGGATTGATTTTACTAAGAAAAGTGGCAGTTTGTTCATATCCATCAAGCTATGTTCCAGATTTTTTGCAGGGTTCTGTTTCACCTTCAGGCCTGGAATTAATTCCTACTCTCTATCCTGATTCTCTTTACAGGACCAATTTACTACTTTGAAGTGTGAAATGTACCCATTCTTGTAAGCTTTACCTTTGTCCCTCACACCCTCTGTCTGCTTTGACCTTGAGGATCTGCCATTCAGCAGCTTTACATCTGCTTTCTCTAACCTTCTGAAATCACTGTCAGCAGATCCAAGATTCTAAACTAGATCTTCATTAGTACATAGTTTCTAATTCTGAGCTCCTTGGCTTTCAGGTTTATGAAGAATTTGGAAAAGATTCAAAAGACAGTGTAAAATGACTTAAAATGTGAAGAAAAAGAGCCTATGAAACAGGATAAAATGATCTGAGATTCTTCATTTAGAAACAGTAATAATCTCAAAATTAATGCAGAACTATAATGTGGAGGAAAGTTAGCATCTTCCAAGGAAGATGAGGCAAAAAGAAATGAGGAGAAACATGGAATGAAAATCCAGGTTGACCTTGGGTAGTGGTTTGTTGAGAAATCTATAAAAGTGGTGAACTAAATTTTGCATGCAACTTCAGGGGTTCAGAACCCCCATAAAATGGATTCCTTAGGGATTTATGAACCTCAAGTTAAGAAACTTTCTGATGTAAGAAAATCCTCCCAAGAATGATAGCTGTTAAACATGAGAATGGATAATCAAAGAAGGGTGACAAATTTTGTTCTGAAAAGGTGCTTTTGAAATGGGTGTTTTTCATGGAAATCTATTGTAGAAGATCATTTGTATAATAGTGAATAGAATGTATTTTCTGAGTTTTAAAATTGTCAGATGTATAATGGGTCAAATGCTGAGTGTAGCCACTTCATCCAGCTTGATTTATATTGAAGAGAATGCAATCAAACTACCAGCAGGTAAGTTTGTTTTTATTTCAGGTTCCATTGTTCGTACTCAGACTTACTCTATCATTAATGAGATGTGCAACCCAAGGCAATTCAGCCACTTCTCTGGGCCTCCATTTCCTTACTCACAAAATGAGACAGTTTGGACTACATAGTCACTTAGGTCCCTTCTATTTCTGATAGTCCCACATTAAGTGTCCACCAAAGATTCACCGTGGATATGCAAGAAAATAAACATTACATGAACCATACATTTAGGATTCACAGGATTCATCTAAATAAGTAACAAAAGGTCTTACAAGCAGCCAATATAACCAGGGGCTTAATAGATTTAGATATTAATTCATTCAAAATACACTTATCTCTTTCTTTTGCTTAAAAGTGTAACCAAACAAAGGGCCACTAATAACTTCAAAACAAATTCACTGATCTCTTAAAGAATCTGTTCTCAGGCAATTAAAACTTAGATTTTCTTGTTTACAACTATGTGAAATACATCAAAATAAAATGAAACTATTGATTCTTTTACAGGTGTATAATAGTACAAACTTATCAGGACAGGCTTACGTTATGCTTATCTTAGCACAAACAAATTTCACAGTTGTTCTGTGACAGGGATAACTATAACTATTTGCTTCACAGAAAACAAGGTAAACTTCAAACAGTATATAGTATATATTTTCTGTTGTACTTGATGTTTATAACTAGATGACTTCATAAATAGTGGATACCACTGTGAAATAGAATATTTTTAAAAGGTAATGTTTTAAAGAAACGATAAACTATACATTTAGGCAAAAATACTCAATTAATTAATTGCATTAATCTTTCAGGAATGAGTTTGATATCGTATCACTTACCTAGTGTTAAGTAGCCCCAAAAACTAAATAAGAATTTTATGTGAGCTAAGAAACAAACAAATATGAAGTAGTACCTATCTCTCTCTCTGTCCCCCAAATAGGAAAAAATGAGGAGGAGAATGGAAGAAGTTCTAACATGGAATAAAGAGTGATTAAATGTCAAAAACTGTTATCTATTTACAAATGGCCTTTTATTAGGAAAGTATAACATGAATACTAGAGAGAAATTATTAGGTTGGTGTACAAGTAATTGCTGTTTTTGCCATTACTTCCAATGGATCTTTGACCCTCTGCTGTCTCCTCTGCAGTTATATTCAGTATTGTAGGTCAAAAAACCTATTAAGCCTAACCATAAATGAATAAAGGTCATAACTGAATATGAGAACCAAATGCCAGTAATTTGTTTTTTATCTTTTACATTTAAATAATAACACAAAACTGCAGCAACATTACCAACTAATCTGCAAGGTGCTTTCTACCTTCAAGTCATTTTAAATACATGGATTAATTACATATTCAACTCTGCGTGTTCCTTCATATATGATGCCTCAGTAGTAGCATTTCACATTATACTTATGTTTCTGACCCCTTCTAGAGAGCAGGGGCTATATCTTCTTCCCAAATTTTCTCCCTTCCTTCAACAATTTTTTACTGAACTCTCCTCTGTAGCAAGCATATTTTTGCATTCCCAAATCCCGGTATAATGCCTGGCACAAACTATACACTCTATAAATGAGGGTTTTATGTGAATTTAAAAACCCACTAATTCACCACATAAATACCACCATCCCCAAATGCACACATATGAAAACAAACAAACCTTTAAGGGGCTCTGCTGGAATGGTATCATTAAGAAAAATGTAAGCATTTGCTATGGAACTAGACATAGACAGCAAAGTATACCTGTGCACTGCAAACTACACCTTTTGAACATAGTGTTGACACTTATCACTTTGAGCTACATAGTAAACATCTGCCTGACAATAAAGTTAATCATTTGTCAACAAATAAATGGTGCTGAGATAATGGGATATCCACATACAAAAGAATAAAGTTGGACCCTTACCTCAGACCATATATAAAAATTAACTTAAAGACCTAAAAGTACCAGCTAAAAATTATAAAAATCTTAGAAGGAAACACAGGCATAATTTTGTCATCTTGGATGAGGCAGTGGCTTCTTATTAATAGATATGACACCAAAAGTACAAGCAACAGAAGAAAAAATCTAGACACTGTCAAGATTTAACATTTCCATGCTTCAAAAGACACCATTAAGAAAGTGAAAAGACAACCCACAGAATGGGAAAGCTTTTATTGCAAATCATATATCTGACAAGTGACTTGTATCTATTATAAAGAAATATTAAAACTCAATAATAAAGGCAAATTGCCAAATTAAAAGTGGGCAAAGGATATGAATACAGTCTTCCAAAGAAGATATACGAATTGCCAATAAGGATATGAGAAAATGCTCAACATAATTAGCCATCAGGGAAATTCAAATCAAAATTACCATGAGATACCACATCACACACATTAGGATGACTATAATAAAAAAAGATAATTACAAGTGTTGGTGAGGATTGGAGACTGGACTCTTACACACTGCCGGTGGGAATGAAAACTGGTAAGATGGAAAACAGTTTGGCAGTTCTTCAAATGATTAAACATAGAGTTACCATATGATCCTGCAATTCTACTCCTAGGTACATATCCAAGAGAAATAAAAACATATGTCCTCAAAAAGACTTGCATATGACTGCTTATAACAGCATTATTCATAACAGTAAAACAGTGGCAACATCATCAATGCCAATCAACTGATGAATGGGTAAACAAAATGTGGTATATCTATACAATGAAATATTACTTGGCAACAAAAAGAAATGAAGTATTGATACATGCTACAACATGAGTGAACCTTGAAAACATTATACTAATTGAAAGAAACCATTACAAAAACCATATATTATATGATTTCATTTATATAAAGTGCCCAGAACAAGCAAATCTATAGAGACTTAAAGATTTGTGCTTGCCTAGAGTTTGGGGAGACAGCAGAATTGGGAGATGATAGCTAAGGGGGTTCAGTGTTTCTTTCTGAGGTAATGAAAATATTCTAAAATTGACTGTGGTGATGAATGTACAATTCTATGACTACATTAAAAGCCGCTGAACATAACTTTAGGTGGGTGAATTGTATGGTATGCAAATTGATTTGGTTAATACCAAAGAAACCTAACTACCAAATTACTAAACCACTGGGCTCCAGCCCAGCAAACTGGTCCTTAGCCATAAGTTATAATTTTCTTCTTATCACAATCATCTGAAATATATGAAAAAGGAAAATTTTTTTATCCCATTTTTTTTTTGTACAAAAAGTTTCAGTGGCTCTCCATTTGAGTTCTTCAGAGATCTGAGGAATTTGCCCACCTGCTTACTGTTTTAATTAACATTTAAAAAAAATTCTAGATTCATGTTCATGAGCATGTGCATGTTTGTTACATCGGTATATTGTGTACTGGTGAGGATTGGGCTTCTAGCATACTCATTACCCAAATAGTGAACATTGTATCTGATAGGTAGTTTTTCAACTCTTGCCACCTTACCACCCACCTCCCTTTTGGAGTCTCCAGTGTTTATTATTTCCATCTTTATGTCCATTTGTATCCATTGTTAGATCCCACTTATTAGTGAGAATATGTGGTATTTAATTTTCTGTTCTGAGTTAGTTCATTTAGGATAATGGCCTCTAGGCTCCACCCATGTTGCTGCAAAGAAAATTATTTCATTCTTTTTTATGGCTGCATAGTATTCCATGGTGTATATATACCACATTTTATTTATTCAGTTAACTGTTGATGGACACTTGGATTGGCTCCATGACTTTGCTATTGTGAGTAGTGCTATGATGAACATAGAAATGCAGGTGTCTTTTTCTGTTTAGATGTCTTTATAACATAATGATTTCTTTTCCTTTGTGTAGATACCCAGTAGTGGGATTGCAGGATTGAATGGTATTTATATTTTTAGTTGTTTGATAAATCTCCATATTGTTTACCATAGATATTGAACTAATTTACATTCCCATCAATATTGTATGTTTCCTTTTCTCCACATCCATGCCAACAACTTTTTTTTTTGACTTTTTATTAATAGCCATTCTGATGGGTGTAAGATAATATCTCATTGTAGTTTTAATTAGCATTTCTCTGATTAGTGATTTTTGAGCATTTTTTCATGTGCTTTTTGCCACTTGCTTTTCTTCTTTTTAGAAATATCTGTTCATGTCCTTTGCCCATTTTTTAATGGAGCTGTTTTTTTCTTGTCGAGTTCTTTCAGTTCCTTGTAAGTTCTGGATACTAGTCCTTTGTCAGAGGCACAATTTGTGAATATTTTCTCCCATTCTGTAGGTTGTCTGTTTACTCTTATTATTTCTTTTGCTTTGCAGACGCTGTTTAGTTTAATTAAATCCCATTTGTCTATTTTTATGTTGCGTTTGCATTTGTCTAGTTTCATTCTTCTGCATGTGGCTAGCCAATTTTCCCAGCACAATTTATTGAATAGGATGTCCTTTCCCCATTGTTTATTTTTGTTGGCTTTGTTGAAGATCAGTTGGTTGTAGGTATATGGCTTTATTTCTGGGTTCTCTATTCTGCTCCATTGATCTGTATGTCTATTTTTATACCAGGACCATGCTGTTTTAGTTGCCACAGCCTTGTAGTATAATTTGAAGTCAGGCAATATGATGTCTTTGGATATGTTGTTTGCTTAGGATGGCTTTGGCTATTTGGGCTCTTTTTTTGGTTCCATATGAACTTTAGGATTTTTTTCCTAATTGTGTGAAAAATGAAATTGGTAATTTGATAGAGACTGCACTGACTCTGTAGATTGCCTTGAATAGTATGGGCATTTTAATGATACTGATTTTTCCAGTCTATGAGCATGGGATGTTTTTCCATTTGTGTCATCTACGATTTCTTTCATCAGCCTATTTTGTTAAGGGTTTTTATCACGAAGGGTGTTGGATTTTACTGAATGCCTTTTCTGCATCTATTAAGATGACTGTATGGTTTTTGTTTTTAGTTCTGTGTATGTGGCAAAACACACTTATTGATTTGTGGATGTTGAACCATCATTGCATCCCTGGGATAAAACACACTTGATCATGATAAACTATCTTCTTCATGTGCTATTGGATTCGGTTTGCTAGTATTTTGTGGAGGATTTCTGCATCTACGTTCATCAGAGATATTAGCCTATAGTTTTTGTTTTCTGTTGTGTCCTTCTCTGATTTTGGTATCAGGGAGATACTGGTTTCATAGAACGAGTTAGGAAATAATCCCTCCTCATTGGTTTTTTAGAAGTTTCGGTAAGATTGAATACCAGTTCTTTGTATGTTTGATAAAATTCAACTGTGAATCTGTCTGGTCCTGGGCTTTTGTTGTTCTTGGAAGATTTTTACTACTGATTCAATTTCATTACTCATTATTGGTCTGTTCAGGACTTCTATTTCTTGCTGGCTCAATCATGCAGGGTTTTATATTTCCAGGAATTTATCCATCTCCTCTAAATTTTCTAGTTTATACGCATAGAGGTGTTCACAGTAGTCTGTGATGATCTTTTGTATCTCTATGTTATCAATTGTAATATCACCTTTATCATTTCTGGTTGTACTTATTTGAATTTTCTCTTTCTTCTTGGTTAATTTAGCCAGCAGTCTGTCATTTTTGTGTATCCTTTCAAATAACCAACTTTTTGTTTCACTGATCCTTTATATCTTTTTTTGTCTCATTCTCATTTACTTCTGCTTTAATCTTTGTTATTTCTTTTTTTGTGCTAGCTTTGGGTTCCAATTGGTCTTATTTTTCTAGTTCCTTGAGGTGTGACATCAGGTTGTAAATTTAAGATCTTTCTATCTTTTTGGTGTAGACATTTAAAGTTATAAACTTTCCTCTTAGTTCTACTTTTGCTGTATCCCTGAGGTTTTGATATGTTGCCTATTTTCATTTGTTTTGAAAATTTTTTTGATTTCTTAATTTCACTGTTTACCCAAAGGTCACTCAGGAGCAAGGTGTTTAGTTTCCATGTAGTGTGTGTTTATGAGAGTTCCTCTTGGTCTTGATTTCTAATTTTACTCCACTGTGGTCCGAGAAGATACTTGATATGATTTTGATTTTTTGGAATTTATTGAGACTTCTTTAATGGCCAAGCATATGGTCGATAATGGAGAATGCTCCATGCAGAGTGAGAAGAATGTATATTCTGTGGTCGGCTAGAATGTTCTGTAAATGTTTATTAGGTCCATTTGGTCTACAGTTCAGTTTAAGTCCAGAGTTTCTTTATTGATTTTCTGCCTTGATGATCTGTCCAGTGATATCCGTGGGGTGTCGAAGTCCCCCACTATTACTGTATTACTATCAATGTTTTCTTAGGTGTAGTAGTATTTGTTTTATGAATCTGGGTGTTCTGGTGTTAGGTGCATATATATTTAAGATAGTTAAATCTTCTTGTATTGAACATTTAATTATTATATAATGCTCATTTGTCTTTTCTATTGTTGGTTTAAAGCCTGTTTTATCTGATATGAGGATGGCTACTCCTGCTCACTTTTGTTTTCCATTTACATGACATATCTTTTCTTACCCACTTACTTCCTGTCTATTGTGATTTGCCACCATTCCTCCCCTATTCCTCCAGTGTCCTCCTTAGGGTTTTCACATAGTAAATTCTCAATAGTTGTGTATTAAGTGAATGAATTAACATATCCAATATCTGAGATTTTAAGGTAGTAATACAAGTGTGCCTATGTAGAAAAATGAAGTTGTAAATAGGTAACTGAAGAAAAAAACTTTTGTTGTTTTATTTTCAATAACAATGCAGAAAACACTTTTTAAATAAAAACCTGTATGTAGGCTCTCACTGGAATTTTAACTTCATGACAGCCAAGAGATATAGTACTATTTTTGGAACCTCTAAATCACTCTGAATCTGCTCATTATTAGTTCTCACAGAGATTAAAGAAAAACAAAGCATATCAAAAGGAAGGAACAGGATGAAAGATTAAAGTTGGAGGTGAACTGCAATTTTTCATGCTTTGTTTTGTTCCAGTCACTTTATGAGGAAAAAAAATCAAGCATTTCAGTTGAATTATGGATGCTGAAGTCACTTTCAAGCATTTAAAATAAGCATAGTATTAAAATAAGGGCACTGGGAAAGCTTTTATAGAACTCTAAATTTTCAAGGCTAGAAAAAATAAGTAATCAAATTAACAAATTAGCTTATTCAAACTTGACTATTAATTCTTTTGTGGCTAGTCTGTGCAATTTCGTGAGCATTAAAGTATTTCTTGTCTTCCCTACATGCCTGTAGCATTTACTTGTGGAGATGTATCCAGGCCACTGAACAATTATACTTCAAAGACACTGGCTCTGTAAGGGAAAAAGAGAATTACTTTTTTTTTCTTTCTTTTTTATTTTATTTATTATTATTATACTTTAAGTTTTAGGGTACATGTGCACAATGTGCAGGTTAGTTACATATGTATACATGTGCCATGCTGGTATGCTGCACCCACTAACTTGTCATCTAGCATTAGGTATATCTCCCAGTGCTATCCCTCCCCCCTCCCCCGACCCCACAACAGTCCCCAGAGTGTGATGTTCCCCTTCCTGTGTCCATGTGATCTCATTGTTCAATTCCCACCTATGAGTGAGAATATGCGGTGTTTGGTTTTTTGTTCTTGCGACAGTTTACTGAGAATGATGATTTCCAATTTCATCCATGTCCCTACAAAGGACATGAACTCATCATTTTTTATGGCTGCATAGTATTCCATGGTGTATATGTGCCACATTTTCTTAATCCAGTCTATCATTGTTGGACATTTGGGTTGGTTCCAAGTCTTTGCTATTGTGAATAATGCCACAATAAACATACATGTGCATGTGTCTTTATAGCAGCATGATTTATAATCCTTTGGGTATATATCCAGTAATGGGATGGCTGGGTCAAATGGTATTTCTAGTTCTAGATCCCTGAGGAATCACCACACTGACTTCCACAATGGTTGAACTAGTTTACAGTCCCACCAACAGTGTAAAAGTGTTCCTATTTCTCCACATCCTCTCCAGCACCTGTTGTTTCCTGACTTTTTAATGATCGCCATTCTAACTGGTGTGAGATGGTATCTCATTGTGGTTTTGATTTGCATTTCTCTGATGGCCAGTGATGATGAGCATTTTTTCATGTGTTTTTTGGCTGCATAAATGTCTTCTTTTGAGACATGTCTGTTCATATCCTTTGCCCACTTTTTGATGGGGTTGTTTGTTTTTTTCTTGTAAATTTGTTTGAGTGCATTGTAGATTCTGGATATTAGCCATTTGTCAGATGAGTAGGTTGCAAAAATTTTCTCCCATTTTGTAGGTTCCTGTTCACTCTGATGGTAGTTTCTTTTGCTGTGCAGAAGCTCTTTAGTTTAATTAGATCCCATTTGTCAATTTTGGCTTTTGTTGCCATTGCTTTTGGTGTTTTAGACATGAAGTCCTTGCCCATGCCTGTGTCCTGAATGGTAATGCCCAGGTTTTCTTCTAGGGTTTTTATGGTTTTAGGTCTAACGTTTAAGTCTTTAATCCATCTTGAATTGATTTTTGTATAAGGTATAAGGAAGGGATCCAGTTTCAGCTTTCTACATATGGCTAGCCAGTTTTCCCAGCACCATTTATTAAATAGGGAATCCTTTCCCCATTGCTTGTTTTTCTCAGGTTTGTCAAAGATCAGATAGTTGTAGATATGCGGCGTTATTTCTGAGTGCTCTGTTCTGTTCCATTGATCTATATCTCTGTTTTGGTACCAGTACCATGCTGTTTTGGTAACTGTAGCCTTGTAGTATAGTTTGAAGTCAGGTAATGTGATGCCTCCAGCTTTGTTCTTTTGGCTTAGGATTGACTTGGCGATGCGGGCTCTTTTTTGGTTCCATATGAACTTTAAAAGACCAATATCCTTGATGAACACTGATGCAAAAATCCTCAATAAAATACTGGCAAACTGAATCCAGCAGCACATCAAAAAGCTTATCCACCATGATCAAGTGGGCTTCATCCCTGGGATGCAAGGCTGGTTCAGTATACGCAAATCAATAAATGTAATCCAGCATATAAACAGAACCAAAGACAAAAACCACATGATTATCTCAATAGATGTAGAAAAGGCCTTTGACAAAATTCAACAACCCTTCATGCTAAAAACTCTCAATAAATTAGGAATTGATGGGATGTATCTCAAAATAATAAGAGCTATCTATGACAAACCCACAGCCAATATCATACTGAATGGGCAAAAACTGGAAGCATTCACTTTGAAAACTGGCACAAGACAGGGATGCCCTCTCTCACCATTCCTATATAACATAGTGTTGGAAGTTCTGGCCAGGGCAATTAGGCAGGAGAAGGAAATAAAGGGTATTCAATTAGGAAAAGAGGAAGTCAAATTGTCCCTGTTTGCAGATGACATGATTGTATATCTAGAAAACTCCATTGTCTCAGCCCAAAATCTCCTTAAGCTGATAAGCAACTTCAGCAGTCTCAGGATACAAAATCAATGTGCGAAAATCACAAGCATTCCTATACACCAATAACAGACAAATAGAGAGCCAAATCATGAGTGAACTCCCATTCACAATTGCTTCAAAGAGAATAAAATACCTAGGAATCCAACTTACAAGGGATGTGAAGGACCTCTTCAAGGAGAACTATAAACCACTGCTCAACGAAATAAAAGAGGACACAAACAAATGGAAGAACATTCCATGCTCATGGGTAGGAAGAATCAATATCATGAAAATGGCCATACTGCCCAAGGTAATTTACAGATTCAAGGCCATCCCCATCAAGCTACCAATGACTTTCTTCACAGAATAGGAGAATTACTTTTAACCTTGCACCTTGCTTCTGGGTCCTGCTATCACAGCAAGGTTTTGACCACTAGGTAAGCTGAAGCTTCCTGCTATTGTCAGTTTGGTCTGTGATAAATATGATCTTCTATTTACCCATAAATCATCCCAACCAGGACCACTTTAAACATTTAGCTAAAATAAATGTAATTACAGTACAGACTACTGTAAATGAATATATGTTCCTTTCTGAAGAAAGAATTGATTTTACTTTCCAGCTCTTTCCTCTTTCCGAAGGACTATTACCATGTTGAAATACAACAATAAACATGATAATCTATGTAATGCAGAAGAATGGGCACTAGGCTAGGAGACATTGGACCTTAATTCTGGACCCTAGTTGTACCACTTAATTTCTCAGATTTTCTCTAAAATGGACACAATACCTGCCCTACTCACTATATATGTATATATTCATTCATATATATGGATTCATTCATATATATTCATTCATATATATGGATGAAAGTCCTCTGAAATGAAAAGCACTGTGATAATGTAACAGACAGTAAACTTTAAAGTGGTTAAGTGCTGTATATAAATAAATATAAGGATATTAGAATTTCCCTTATACATTATTCTTTGTTTCCTTGCCTCCATCCCCACACATGCAGGATTCTGGAGCATCACTATGGGTCTTCACATTGGCTAGATTTTTTTTCTTTGGCAAAGCTACAAGTTTCAACCTTTGGTCATGATAATCTTTAAGTAGCACCCTGGAGTAGGTAGAGTCAATCACCAATGTTCTCTGCCTAATAGTTTCTTACAGGGCAGGGCTCCACTACATTTTTCACATAATGTTCCATACAAAATGATATTTGTACAACCATAACACTCTATGATAAACAAAGGGGCACCTGGCTCCCCAGTATCCATCCACTCGCCTGAAGGCCAAGAGGCTAATTGTCAGACACAACCGCAACAGTTGGGAAGCTTTGCCTTACGGTAGCCCCTCATTGTCTTCAACACAGAGGGGAAAAGTACTGTGATCAAATTCTAAAACCATAATGGTAAAAATCAGACAGACTATATCAAATGAGAATAAAAAGCAGATCCACGTCTATCTAGATTCAGACATAGTGTTACCTGGTGATGGCTATTGTTAAAGCTGAGGTTCAAAAGAGTGAATGTAGGGATAGGAGAGGAAATAAAAACATTCTCCTAGGTGTAAATTAGGACTCAGGTAAATAAGGAAAGCAAAAGGCCACAGAGCAGCTGCGTTTTCCAGATCTTTGATATGTGAGCTGATGTGGGGCACACATACATTCCATTTTCAGAGTCCACACACAAGTGACCAGACATCCAAAAACAAGTTTTACATTTCAGTTGTGTCATGTGACAGGTGTCTGTCAAAATTAGGTCACGGCTGCTCTCAGCACACCACTGACCTACAGTGCTGATGAGGTTATTTCTGCTGTCAGTTAGATGTTTCTACCATAAACTTGTCCTAGATAAAGAAAATAAGACTGAAACAAAATATAATATAAACTGGGCTGTATTGCCTACAAGCCTCATTATTGATGGTTGACCGAAGGCAATCATCTCTGCTACCCTTCCAGCCTCACATTGTGGCAGAGTCTCCCGTAAGTAAATAAAAGCTAAAGATCAACTCTATCTGAGTTTGTTTCAGAAAACTGTTGTAGTTGCCACTACCAAATTAAGCATTCTCTCTGCAGCCTTTCTGCACACATCAGGACCTCTAGAATCCCTGTGATCCTAAACACTTGAAGTACCAACAGAACAGGCGAGCAACTTTCCCTTCACTTAAAGTTTACTTTAAAGGTTTATACCAAATGCTCTGAAGACATGAGGGGTATGAGTAATAAAACTCCATTGAATCATAAAAATATATATTTCCTCAAAGCACTCTGCATATTATGAGTATACAAGTGTTATGTACACACATATAACTTTGATATTATATACCTATTTTTGTGACACTTTATAATGTATTTTAGTGGCAATTTCAGTTGAAATCTAGTATATTTTCAGCTACAGACACCTTCTAGGAAGGCAAGTTTTACAATTACATATTTTTGTTAAGTTGTATGTAGTCCCATAAAGCATAACATGCCTTTACTTTGAAAAGAATAGCCACCAAGTCCTGGATGGAAAGGTAAGAATTGTGAAAGAATTCAGTCTTCTAAGTTATTGATTGGAGAGGATTTCATTTCTGTAGGTACCATCAGTTTTCTCAGCTCTCCCCCATCCACTGAACATGTTCCACCTTTTGTCCTGCCGCCCTTTTGCCAAATCATAACCTGGGAGAATGCTGAAGGCATAGAGCGTGATAAATTGCTTCATGACAATCTTCACCTTAGAACTAAAAGCAACAACTGCACTAACTATTTAGGTATCTATGACTTGTGAACTTTCAGTCTATGAATTCCAACTGCCTATTTTAACTTAGGGGACTCAATCTTCAAAATTAATAATTACTTTTTACACATGTATAAGAAGATTATCCTTAACTTTTATTTTATAAAACTATAATTTATTGTAGTCTATGAACTTTAGAGTCACAAAAATTAATTTTTCTTCTGCCATGGTAAAATGCACTATGTAATCACATTTTAAGTGAGCATAACTATGGACACAAAGTTTTTTCCTCCAGACTCAGTGGAGCAGAGATATAAAAGTTAACTGAGTTGAGAGAGTTTCAACTGGGTTTCCACATGATTTTCCAGTGGAATCATCTGAGGCTTAGGATTCAGTGCACCCACACATAACTTTGAAATATACTCTTCTGAGTTTGTCTGGAGAATACGCCAAGATTTCCAATAGCAAGCAAGGCTGAGGTATCAGCATAGAGATTAGGCCTGGCTAAGAGCTCTTGAAGTACATCTGCCTTATACAAAACATCTGAAAATGTCAGACACCAAGGCATAAAAATCACCAAAGTAATTAGACCAGTGATTGTGTCATTGATTGTCACTATAAGTCAATGTTTACCTAATATTTACCTAATGGTAGCAGTGAACATAACATTCAATGGTAGACAGAGAGGGTAGAAATGCCACTCTCCAAAGAATGTATACTCTTTTTTTCAATTGAGAAAAGGCCCTCGACTGTACTTTTCTCAGCTGGTTATATATACTTTAAACCTACTCTCCCCTGTATCTTATGTTACAAACAATAACAAATGCAGTGATAGTCTCGTTGAAAAGAGAAATGGAGTTGGAAGAACTGGATTCAAATTCCAGTTTTGCCACTTACTACACTGTAGCCTTGACATGGTTCGGTTCCTTCTTTAGGAAAAAATTAACACCTACCTCATATAATTGATGTGTTTTGAATATAGTTAAGCATTCACTTAAAGAGGTTTTTAAATTTTCTTTATTCTTCTATAAGTTATAGCCAACCCTTGTATTTTTATTCAAGTTCCTCCTCATGATATTTGATATTTATGGCTTCCAATGATGACTGCTTTAAAGGATGGTATGCATTCATATGCATGTACATGTTCTGATGTTACATTTTTTAAACTCAAACTCCTTTTGTTGCTTTACACCTACTCTCACATGGCAAGATATACTAATAACTCCTGCACTTTTGCAAAGTGTTTCCATTTACCTTTCATGACCCATAAAAACCAACCTTGTGAGAGGTGCAGGATAGGGGTCATTACCCCATTTTGCATACAAAGAAAGAAAGCCCAATCAGAAGTTCAGAGGTCACATGAGGGATAACAGAGGCCATTCCTGATTAATCTAATTTTATTTTTATAATTCTAGGACCCTCCCTGCCAACACAATCTCACGTATCTGATTTCATGCAATTCATTTTGTGAGTAACACCAGATAAGAATTGAGTAGGATACTAGTTTAACTATGGGCATAATATTTTTCTCAGTATTGAAGAGTAAAACTAAAGCTTACTCACTAAGATGTTTAATTCAAGCCCCAGTATAAGACACACACATGGTCCAAGTTAGCCCTTGGGGGTGTTCTACCATGAGGTGTTATAAACAGATTTGGACCCAGAGAATTAGAAAGGAAAGGCAGAATGAAGTTTACAACAGCAGCTGCTACATTTAAAAATGTTAGAGCTATTTTAAAATTATTTTCCCTTGCCTGGCTTTCTGGGCCTATAAGTCTCTTTTCCCCCATTCCAACACTCATCCTATTTAAAGATTTTTCAATTAGCATATGAAACCAAAAGGTCAGAGTATTTGAGTCTGATACAAATCATTCCTAACTAAAATGATTCTAATATGTGCTTCCACTTCATTAAAACTATTCCGTGAAAATGTGGATATCCTCAAGGATGTATTATTCCAGAATAACTTAAAGTATTATCTATGCTTTATCTATGTGCTATTACATTTTAGAATTCAATTTTTAGGAATTACTGTACAAATTTATTGTATATTCTTTGGAAGTGCCTCAGTGATGGAAAAATCTTTGTCTTCTGAGAGTGGATTTGATTTTTGGAAACAATGAAATCCTCTGACTAGTGAGTAAAAGTGAGTGATCTAGCTAGGCAATTCTGCTTGAGATTAAAATAATAAATGTGGCTATAAAATAAAGAGACTGACTTCATTTACAGCATCTACATGCTAGCTCCTCAAACATACCTACCTCAGGACCTTTGAACTTAATGCTCCCACTTCTTTTTATAGCATGGTCTTTTTAAGCCATAAGAGAGTTAAGGGACACTTTAAAAAGGCCTTCCCTGAACACCCTAATGCAAAATGATCTAACTCAACAACCACATTTGTCTAATTCGGGGTTATGTTTGTTCCTTTAATAACAGTTATCACCATTTATTCATTTTTTTTGTTTTTTTTTGTCTCTTCCTCTGACCCATGCTGTCCAATACAGTAGCCACTAGACACATGTGGCTCTTTAGATTTAAATTCAAGTTGATTATAATTAAGAAGCTTACAGAAAAAAAAATGACAAATTGTATTTCACCAAAAATAAGAACTTCCGTTCTTTTGAAAGATACTCTTAAGAAAGTAAAAAGACAAGTCACAGACTGGGAGAAAACACAATTAAAATTGGGCAAAATATTTAGACACTTCACCAAAGATAACATATGGATGAAAAATAAGCACGTGAAAAGATGCTCAACATCACTAATCATTGAGGAAATGCAAAGCAAAACCATTAGATACCACTTTACATCCATTAAGATGACTGTAATCAAAAAGGCAGATAATAATAAGTACTGGTGAAAATTTGGAGTAGGTGGACTCATATGCACTGCCAGGGGGAATATAAAACCACTTTGGAAAAAACAATTGGACAGATTCTTAAAAAGTTTAATATATACCTAAAATATGACCCAGCTATTCCACACCTAAGTATTTACTCCCCCAAAATGAAGTCCATGCAAAGACTTATACATGAATGTTCACAGCAGTTTTATTTGTGATAGCCTAAAACTGGAGATAATCCAAATGCCTATCAACAGATGAATGGATAAATAAATTGTAGTCTAGTCACATGATGGAATGCTGCTCAGCAATGAAATGAACTATCGATACACGCAAAACCATGGATAAACCTCAAAGTAATTGTATTGAATGAAACAAGCCAGACAAAAAAAGAATATAAAGTATGATTACATTTACAAAAAATCTTTGGAAATGTGAATTAACCTACAGTGACAGAAAACAGATTAGTGGTTGCCTGGGAATGGGGAGGGAATTAAGGAATTAGAAAGGGACATGAGGAAACTTTGGGGGATGACGAATATATTCCTTAGCTAAACTGTGGAGATGGTTTCACAAGCGTATATATATGTCAAAACTATTAAATTTATATACTTTAAATATGTGCAGTTTATTCTATATCAATTATATTTCAATGAAGCTGTTAAAAAATGTTTAGTTTCTCAGTCATGCCAGCCACATTTCAAGAGCTCAATAGCTACATGTAGCTAGTGGCTACTGAATGGACACTGTAGATAAAGGAGTTCCATCATTACACAATGTACCACTCAGTGGCACTTCTCCCCTAATTAGGAGAGAGGAAACTACATCACAGAGACTCACCACTTGTTTCTCTAAACGAAGTTTTATTACAACACAGCTATGCCCATTCATTTCTTCATTGTCTATGGCTGCTTTAGCACTATAATGGCAGAACTGAGTAGCCTGTAACAAAGGGCCTACAAACCTTAAATATTTAGTATCTGGTCCTTTAGATAAAGGTTTGCTGACCCTGCTCTGAGCCATAAATTCTGAGGACGGGGCCATATCTGTCCTGTTCACTGCTGTACATAAACCAACTAATATTTACGGAAAATCTAATATATAGCAGACACTATTCTAGGTGCTGGAGAGGCAGCCTTAAGCAATACAGATAAGGTCCCTATTATCATAGTTTTCAATCTGGTGACGGATGTGGGTAACAGATAACAAGCGAGTAAATAAGAAAATATCAGGCCAGGATGAATGCTAAGATGACAATAAAGCAGAAGGTATAGAGAATGACTGAGGAGCACTTCCACTTAGGTAGTCAATGGCAGGCCTCTGCTAGAACCTACGATCTGACAATAATATGAAAGTCAAGACTGCAAAGACCTGGGGCTGAAGCACAGAGAAACACCACCAAGGCCTCAAAATAAGAATGAATTTGATGACTTGAAATATGAAGAGGAAGAAGGCCCATGTGGTTGGAGAATACACAAACAAGGGGGGGGATGCATAGATGAGGTGGCAGAAGTAGACAGGGCCAAGAAAAAGGGGTCTGAATTTTATTATAAATGGATGAAAAGCCACTGCAGGATTTTAAGCAGGTAAGCAACATGATTAATTTACATTTTAAAAGATTATTCTGGTGCTAAGTGGTGACTGGATCAAAGAAGGGCAAGAAAGGTGTTAGGCAAGTTAAGACATTGCTGCAAAGGTACAAGTGAGAGATGGCGGCTTGGCTTGGACTACACTGGCAACAGTGGAGACGAAGTGGAGAAATTCAAGACACGTTCGGATTGACAGTAGCTTCCCTGATGGATTGGTTGGTGCAGAGAGAGGAAATGAGTTGAAAACGAATCCTAGATTTTTGGCTTGAACAACTGGGACACAAAGGTATGAATTACAGATATAGGGATATTGCAAACAGTAAGTGCTAACATTTATTAAATGTCTATTATATGTCATTATTCACTGAATTTCACATTTAATCTTCCTAACGATGTTGGAAAGGTAGGTACTGGTTTGTTAATGTGTGAACCTGTTAAGTTTCATAACAAACGACAGCATCTTAAGGACGGTGGCTATGACAAGTAAAAAGAATGTGGGAAAAGAGCGAAGCAACCCTTCATTTATTGGACAAGTATTACTTGATAAATGATAATAAATGCTTCTTTAATGCTTCCTCCCTTTGGCAGTGTTATACCCTTAGTAAAAAAAAAAAAAAAAAAAAAAGGAAAAAACTGTTCAGAAAAATAAATCTTTGATTTTCTTCCAATTCCTTACGTTTACAAAAATAAAATGCTTTAAGTTTTAAAATTTATGTCAGTAAATGTAGGGCTAGCCTGATAAATCCACGTTTTATTTGGGAAGACTTGACTACACACACACACACTCCCTCCATCTCCGAAGGGGAAAAGCGACAAGGACAAACCGCAGCCTCAATACATCAAAGGCTGAGCCGGCACTACAGCCCATACATCATCAAGTTCACGGACACCCCTAGATGGCTCCGTGACACGGTCAAGGTCCTTGGGAACTCCCACACATTTCTATACTCGGCACACCGATCACCTCTCTTCAACTGACCTCTAGCCAACCTAAGATCCTGGTGGGAAGATTTATGAAAGGCAGTAAAATCAAGACAAGCCGGGAACCTGCGTAACCCCTTTAAGTCTCTAATGAAACAAATGCAATCCCTTAAGATATTTCTTAAGGAAAAGCTAGAAGATGCCTCTAATCGCAACTTGTTTCCAGAAAAGCTGGAAGGGCACCACTAAGACAAGGAAAAAAAAAAAGGCAAAATATCGGAACGTCTTATGCTGGAAGCGGGGGTGGGGAGGCGGGGGACAGGCAGACAGGGCTAGAAACACCCAAATCAATTCCTCAGGGAGCGAAACGGCAGAGGCCAGCAGCCCGCGGCCCACGTGCACTTGCTCAGGGAACCGTTCCAGCGAAACCTGACCCGGATCGGAATCCTCCCGCAGCACAGCGGCCGTGTTTATCGGAATGGAACGCTACAAGTTGTCACCTGCATCCCTCTCCCAGCTTTGACAGGGAACACGCGCTGCCCCCACGCCCACACCGACACCCTGATCCCTATCCAGCCCGGCCAGAGTCCCAGGGGCCGGGGGACCAGTGCAGGGAGAAGGTCCCCCACCTTAGCCCTCAGGACCCCCAACCACAGCCCACCCGCCCCCACCCTGCTCGGTTCTAGGCCCAGCCGAACCTACATGTCCCCGTAGTGTCGAGCGTTATCATCCACAGTCGCCCCTCAAACTGTGACCCCCACCTGGGAGACCCGGAATCATCCAGGACCCTAGTGTGGGGGGCAGTACTCCCCATATCTGCCCCCCGTAAACTGCCATGGAGCAGCCGCGCCTCGGCGGGCAGGTGAGGGGGCCGAGCCCACCAGCGCCGCAGCCCCGCTGCCTACCTTCTTCAGCGCCGGCTGCCGCTCCCGGGCAGACATCGCCGGCCCTGACTTCGGGGCTGACACCGCCAAAGGGCAGTCAGTGCTCGCCCAGGCCACTTCGGGGGACCCAGGGGCACGGCGAGGGGTCGGGGAAAGGCGATCGCCCACTCCAGCCCGCGCGCCTCGACTGAGGGAGGAGCCGGGCTGCAGAACCGGCGGCGGATGGAGACGGGAGGGAGGCTGCGGGGTCGCTCGGGGAGAGACTAAGGCTCTAGAAACGGAGAAGCGGGCGCTCTGCGGGAGGCGGCGGCGCTGCCGCCGGCCGTCAAGGGCGGGAAGTGTTCTGGGACTCTCATTAGGGGCCGCGAGCCTCGAGCGTCAAATTCCCGCGGCGTCCGCCTAGCGCGCTGCTGTGGCGGGCGCGGAGGGCGCGCGCCGGCAGTGGGGGCTGCGGCGGCGGCGGAAGGCACGGGCCCCCGCTCAGCGTCCTCACCTTCTTGGTGCCGCTGCCTCCCGCGAGCCGTGACACTCCTGTCAGGGAAGAGGAGCGCCCCGGCTGTCCCCCTAGAGTCTCCTGCTGGGGGGACATCGCTTCCATGAAGAAAATCTTCAAAAAAATCCCAGCCCAGGAGGAGGCTACACGATCATGTCCGCGGGCTGCCGGCCGGAGGGGCGAGGACGCGCGGGCCGAGGCGCGGCTGCCGTGCTCAGGCAGGGAGCCGAGCTCCGGGTGCTCGCCGCGCGCCTCCCGTCGGGGCCATGTACCTCCGCCTGCACTCGACACCGCGGGCTGGAGGCGAGTGCAGCGGCGACAGCCCGTCAGCGCCGCGGCCCGCCCCGCCTCGGGCCCGCCCCCTCCGCTCCGGGCGCCCTGCGCCGGGGCCCGCCCCCGCAGCCCTCCTCAGCCCTCCTCCAGCCTGGGCCCTCCTAGCCTCGTCCCAGCCTGCGGCGCGCCTGGCGGGCGTCTCTCTATATATGTTAGCACACCGGCCACCGGCTGACCTTTTCGGTCTGTGACTCCGCGTGGGTGCAGCCCGCAGGAGGTCATCGGCCTGTGTCACGCACGGGGGCCTCTAGTGCACGGACACGCGCCTCTCCCGCCACCTGCCCACTCCCACCAGACCCCATCCCTTCCCGCGCCGTGCCCGCGGCGGAAGGCGCCCCTGCAGCGCGTGCATCCGCGGAGCGGTGGCGACCTCAGCCTGAGCAGAGGAGTTGCAGTGATTCCTGCCTCGCTTTCAGCGGACTGCGGAGGGAATCCCCCACCCCACCCCACTGGGGATAGGGTGGCACGTCGCAGAGTGTCGCAGCTGTACAAATTTGGAAGCCCACAGCATCGCCTGACCTCTTGTGCAATCCCGAACGCTAGCCTGTTCCGGTAACCCTGAGTGGGCTTCTGCAGCCGGTCATGTCAGCGGCCCCTGCACATTTGCACCCGCGGTTTCCGCTGTCTGCAGGCTGCAGAGACGGGGGCATTCCAAACGTGAAAGCGCAATGAAGGAAAATGCAGACAGAGCGAGGACGCCGAAATTTGGCTAAGCTATTGAGAAGGCTACAATATGTGGAAGTGTTTATCAGATATCTGCGCCGAGAGCATAACTTCCTGTCAGCCCAAATAGTGGCAAAAATATTTTAAAGGCCAAAGAATAATCAGAGGGAGAGGATTTGGAGCTGACCCGCGTTGAGCTGAGTGTTGCTGCACTTTGCGGGGCTGGTTGACTGGTACGGATGATTCGGTAGATGGCATTCTTCCCTTAGAGTCAGGACTAGAGAAGCAGTGGCGGATTAGTGAGGAAGGACACCACGCTATGATATTAGGTTGTGGAAGGGGTTTGCTTTGCTTTTGTGGTAAGAAGAAAAAAATCGAGGTTCCTGCCAGGTTAGGCTGTTATTAGGACAGGTTGTAGAAGAATAGGGCTCTGGCCGGCTCTGTTCCAAGGAAGGGATGCTGTCCAACACACACTCGCGCGCGCACACATCACCACCATGCCCAGGAATGGTTTATTGTGGAAATAATAGGGGGAAAATGTTCCAGCCCGTTTTAAGCCTTGTCCACCTCACATTGTTTAAAGTAGGCTTACATAGGCTTTATAAATCACACACACGTATAAATCACACACACGTATAAATCACATGTATGATTTGTAAATCATCTATTATTGTGTTTATGTATGTGTGCATATACACACACAGTTTTTCATGGCTACTCTCTTTTTGCAGCTGAGACCCATGTGCAGCGACAGGACTTTGCCCCCACCATAGAGTTTGTCATGAATTCTACACGCAGAGGGCTTTGCAGTTCCTTTCATTCCTTGCTGAAATCATCCACTTACAACTCGTTAGCCTCTTTTGGTTCCTATCATAAATGCACGCTCCCAATTTTCCTTACTCTGTTTTATTTCGATAACACTTATCTCCTTCTAATATATCATGTAATTTACTTAGTATGTTTAGTGTTTATTATCTATATCTCAGAGAAATGCAAGCTTCCAGAGGGCAGGAATCTTTTGTGGGCTTTTGTTGTTGTTGTTGTCGTTATTGTTGTTGTTGTTGTTGTTGTCGTTATTGTTGTTGTTGTTGTTATTGTTGTTCTTTGTCGTATACCAAGAAGCAGTGTCTGGTGCAATAAATGTTCGTTTGCTAAGGGAATTAATGAGGCATACAAGGGTTATGAGATAGATCTTAGAAGGGCCAGACTGGTAGAGTTGGTTGTTTCACTCAGAGTGTCCCATGTTTCTGTTTGTGATCTTCTTTTTTGCACAGGTTTGATCTGTGATCAATACTACATGTTCCAAATCAAAGTAGTATTTTACTGCAGATTTGGAAAACTCACTCTTACTTCTTAATTTTTAAGTGCTTTTACTTCAAAACCCATTAGTTTTGGTTTGCATAGAAAACTGTCCCATACCTAAAGAAAACTGACTTTGCTCAGATTAATGCTATCACCAGAATCGTGTTTTAAGAACACAAATTTGATCACATCACTCCCCTGATTAAACCCTTCTTTGGCTCCTTGTGTTTACAGAATAAATTTCAAATGCCATAGTATGATATGCAAGACTGCCTATAAACAGACATCCTTGCCTCCACTTATTTCTCTTGTCATTAATTGCTCCTCTTCAACTCTCACCCTATTCCCTGTCACATTGAATTCGCCAAGAAGTCACCTTCCAAGAACTCGCCTTGCCTTCTCACATCTTTGTGACTTTGAACCTGCTGTTTGCATTGTGTGGGAAGTTTTCCTTCTATATTTCCAACCCCTATTACTTTACACTTAAATATCTAATACTTGGTGCATAGTAAATGCCCGGTAAATATTTGTTGAGGAAATAAATCTCCCAGATTTGAATCAATAATTACCTTAGAAAAATCTTCCTGACTTTATTTCTCCTTATCTAGCTACCTCCACACACCAACCATACACATGGGGCATCCACTGTAGGTAACATTTATTGATTGCTTACTTAATGCCAGTGAGTACCTGTAGGTAACAGGTAACATTTATTGAGTGCTCACTTAATGCCAGACACTGTTCTAAGCATTTTACACACATTAATTTAGTTATATCTTTATAATCTATGAGGTAGCTTCTTTTACTACCCCATTTTATAGATGAGAAAACCAAGCCACAAGGATATTAAGTAATATGCTCAAACAGCTAGTAAGTAGTCTTGCCGAGCTTAGAACATGGGAAGTCTGCTTCAGAACCTGTGTTCTTAGCCACGTGGCCAACTGCCTCTCCTGTGTGTATTTCTTTGTCTTTATAACACATATTACATTATACCATTACCATCTGTTTTGCTTGCCTTGAAATACAAGATCGTATTTTGTCTTTTCTTCTTTATGCCAGGCACACAAGTATGCTCTCAATGAATTTTTTTTCAATGTCTTACCTTTGAAAGAATGGATGCAATATTAGAAACAACCATCTTCATCTCCATTATTATGCTGTACAGTTTAAGGAAGATACTCTGATGGGAAAGAAACAATTCTGGACTATTCACTAGACTGTGAAACTATTTTCCATGCACTAGGAATGTTATGTTGTAGAAAAGGGTGGTGCCAGAAAACAAAAATGATAAGACAGTTAAGGGAGTGTGATGACCTATGTCTGACAAAAGCAGAAAGTATCCAGAATATTTCGAAACAAATCTTAAAGCAAACTACTAGGAATAGCAACACTTAACAGCTGGGAAATGCCAATAGCAGACCTTTAGCAGAAACTAAGAATGAAACCAAAGGTTTTGCCAACCATTAGATTAAATAACAGTGAAGAAATTTAACTATAAAAGGAAATGTTTGGGCCAGGTACAGTGACTCATGCCTATAATCTCAGCACTTTAGGAGGTTGAGGAGGGAGAATTGTGTGAGGCCAGAAGTTCAAGACCCTGTCTCTACAAAAAGGAAAAAAAAAAATAGTGGGGTGTGGTGGCACATGCCTGTAGTCCCAGCTGCTCAGGAGGCTGAGGCAGGAGGATCGCTTGAGCCAAGGAGTTTAAGGTTACAGTGAACTATGATTGTGCCACTGCACTTGAGCCTGAGTGACATAGTGAGACCCTGTTTGTTAATTAAAAAATAAAAAAGATGTTCATGAAACTCATTCATTCAATGTATATTTATGTGCAGGATACCGCGCCAGGTGCTTGGGGTACAGTCAAGATGAATCCCCAGAAATAGTCCTTGCAAACCCCAAGATGCACACAAGAATCATTGACTGCTATCTAAATACCCTACATGAGTGATTGCAAACTGATGGCCATCTGGGCGAATTCTGGCTTGTTTTTCAACATATGCACTTTCTTTTCAAACTTATTACTAACCTTAAAAATCAAAATATTTCAAATAGAATTCTGGGTTCTCTTGAAAAAAAAATCAAGAAATTAACAACATTAAACTCAACTTCTCCAAGGAGCCAGTCAGCTAAAACTGACTCATAGCTGTGTTATTTCATTAAATGCTCAAAACAACCCTAAGGGAAATGCACTCTCATAGTCATCACTGTCCCTAGTTCTGGGAAACTACAAACAAATAAGGCAATGGAAGGTGAAAAAGTGGCAAGAGACATAGAGAAGAGGCCAGGGAATGAGAAACACAAAGTGGGTGCTTTTTAAAAAAAAGTAAGCCAAAGTAATAGAGTTTTTCAAGAACAGAAACGGTCGACAATATCTTCTGCTGCAAGAGAGTAAGCTGGTAAAGACTAAAGTATAACGAGAAGAGAGAAAGTTGAGACTACTCTTTCAAGAAGCTTGGCCCAGAATGAATATGAGAAAGGGCAGGAGCTATCAGAGGAAGATGGGATCTATTTTATTACTAAATTAGAGGGCAGATCTGTTAATAGTGAGGCAAGATGTTAGTCTTCGCTTGGAAAACAAAGCCAGAAGGAAGTGTGTTTCTAGAAGAAGAAAGTGATCAGTAACGTCAAGAAAGATGACCGAAAAATATCTACTGAATTTATCAACCAGCAGGTCATTGATGAGTTTATCTGGAAAGGCTTGAGTGAAATGAATGGACCAGGGATTTAGAAGAGAGGAAGAAGTGAAGACAGTGAATGTGCACAACTCTCTTGGGAAGTATGATTGGGACAGGGAGGAGAGAGAGCTGAAGAGGATAGGAGTTGGAGGGAAGCCATATGGGTGTAACTGTAGACATGAGTATATTTAAATAGTGATGGGAAGACATTAGGGGTGACCCAGAAGCTGAAGACACTGGGACCAATGGGATGGGAATGGGACCTCTAGGGCAAAGATAGAGGAGTTAGCCTAGATCAGAGCAAGAGCAGTGCTTTCATTATCATCATAGGAAAGCAGGAAAGAATGAGTGCTAAGATAGAAAGCTCTTCTGATGTGTTCTATTTTCTCTGTAAAATAGGCACTGAATACAGTTTGAGGCTAGGAACTCAAAACGTGTGTTCCGTTTGTGAATCAGTGAATTCTGCTGATATTGGGCAGCAGGGCGAATCTAAGGGTTGGAGGAGAGTTGAATGTTCTAAACAGACACTGAAGAATGAGAATAAGCAAGGATAAGTTTGTATTGAGGGCTCAGCTGAAGTATGAAGCCACGAATTTATAATGGACTGCCTACACAGCCTATGGTTTCTCTTCAAGGATTCATTCAAGGAGAAGGTATGCCAGCTGAGTGTGATGAAGAAGAATAACGCAAGAGAGTTGAGAATGGTGGTGAGAGAGCAGTTGATGGGGAAGACCATGGCCTGGGTTCTTCCTCACTCCTTAAAAATCACTAACATGTCTTTCTTCTGGTTTCCTTCTCAAATAATTTTGTGGTCTTATTTCTTTTTTCTTCCAGCCCTGAAACACTCAGGGATTCACCCTCACTCTTCCTGGTGCCCTTGGAACCCTCTGTGATTTTGCCCTCATTCCTTGCATGTAATACCAACTGAGTCCTTTTTAATTACTTCCCTGACTACCTCCCAAACCTCCCTACTGATCACCCAAACTGACTCACCTATATGCTGATATGATTTGGGTGTGTCCCCACCCAAATCTCATCTTGAATTGTAGCTCCCATAATCCCCACCTGTTGTGGGAAGAACCCAGTGGGAAGTAGTTTAATCATAGGGGCAGGTTTTTCCCATGCTGTTCTCATGATAGTGAATAAGTCTCATGAGATCCGATGGTTTCCTAAAGGGCAGTTTCCCTACACACGCTCTCTTGCCTGCCACCATGTAAGACATGCCTTTGTTGCTCCTTTGCCTTCTACCATGATTGTGAGGCCTCCTCAACCATGTGGAACTGTGAGTCCATCAAACCTCTTTTTCTTTATAAATTATCCAGTCTTGGATATGTCTTTATTAGCAGTGTGAAAACAGACTAATACGTATGCCTTGTAAACACGTCAAACTCCAATAGGTCTAAGGCTGAATTAATATTAACTCCTTATCTCCTTCCCCGACCCTTACCAGTTCTCTGTAACTTCCACCATCATCTTCCTCAGTAGCTGAAGCTTAAAACCTTGTGAAAATGACAGATTTTGCTTTATCTTCAAACCTATTCAACAGCCTCTCACCCCACTGCAGCCCAGTCACTCTCATTTGACCACACAATTGACCACCAAGTTCTCGTTACTCTTATTTTGTACACCTGAGATCTTTCCCTTCATTTTTATTTGCAGCCATACCCACAGAAAATTTCTGTACTCGATTTTTTTTCCTAAAGAGTTTTCTTCCCCCTTTGTGTATTCCTTGGGGGAATAAAAAATGGTGCACTTTGGTGATTCATAAAAAGATAAACACAGAATTACCTTATAACCCAGAAGTTCCACTCAAGTGCTAGGTATATACCTCAAAGAGCAAAAAACAAAGTCTCAAAGAGATACTTGTATGCCAGCATTCATTGCACCATTATTCACAATAGCCAAAATGTGGAGACAACCCAACTGTTCATCAACAGATGAATGGATAAATGAAACATGGTATATACATACGATGGAATATATTCAGCTTTAAATAGGAATGGAGCTTTGATACATGCTACAATATCGATGACTCTTGAAAACATGCTAAGTAAAATAAGCCAGATACAAAGGACAAATATTGTGTGATTCCATTCATATGAAATATAGATATTTCATATTCTAGAGAATAGGCAAATTTATAGAGATAGGAAGTAGGTAAGAGTTTACTAGGAGCTGGGGGACAGAGGGGTAAGTTATTGCTTAATGATTACAGAGATTCTGTTTGGGGTGAGAAAAGAGTTTTGGAAATGGATGGTGGTGATGGCTGCACAACATTGTGAATAATTAATGCCAATAAACTGTACATTTAAAAATGGTTAAAATGACAATAATAACAAAAAGTCTCCTTGCTTATACCCTTGCCTTCCTCTAAGCAATAACACATATTCCATCTTCCTCAAACACCAGTCTGAGCACGTCTGTGTGCTCCTGGAAACCTTCAGTGGCTCTCCATTACTCTCAGTACTCAATCCAGACTCACAAAGGTCCTATCAGATCTTCCTGCCTGCATCTCAGACATGAATTCTTGCCTATCCCTGACCTGCACTCAAGCTTCTTCCTCAACCCTCAATTCTGCAGAGTACGAAGACAGCTGTGTAGAGCCTAGATGCTTCTCTAACCAGTCTAAGTGACACACAGAAAGCCTTGTGACTTTTTGTCATTTGAGGGCACCAATGGCTCAGCTCTCGGGGATGACTATGAGCCTTGATATAAGAGAGCTTTTGACCTTAAGTAATTCTCAGGACCAAATGTGGAGCTCTCTTTCTCTTTCTTTTATTGGAATATCAAAAAGGGGCTATTTCCTCAAAATACATAATCCCATTTATAAGAGAGGAAGTTTATAGGCTGGAGTTAGGGAACAGAGAGGAGGAAGAAAGGAGAAAAGGGAGTATAAGAGAGAGGGTGTTTGGAGCGAGGGCTGGAAAAAGAGCTTGGGGTCACACTGTGAAGGACCTTGGATTCCATGGTGAAAATCTGGACATTATTTTCTAGGGAAAGTGGTAGACAGCAGACTGGCATTTGATGAGTGCCTGCCATGTGTTAGGTATACCTTACATACTTCATTGTTACCAAAAAGGTAGGTATTATTATACTCATTTGAAATATGAAGATGAGGTTCAGAGAAGCTAAGTGACTTTCTGAGGTCACGCAATCAATAAGTGGCAGAGCCAAGATTTGAATTCAGATCTGATTGGGTTCAAAACGTATATGCTTACAATATCAACAGTGTTACAGTATTAATAATAGCTGCCATTCATTGGTATTTAACTTTGAAGGATAGGGAGATATAAATTTGGCAGTTAAACACTGTTCTAAGTACTTTATACACTACCATCATCTTCAAAAACAACTCTAATGGCTTGTATTTTTAAGCCCACTATACAAATGAAGAGCCATGTACTTAGAGATATTAAGCCACTTGTCAAAGATCATATAGCTACTGAGCAAAAGAGCCAGATTCAGACCCAGGACACCAAAGCCCATGTTCTTAACTACTAAGACTTGATGGTACAGTCTTCTTTTTGTTCCTTATAACTGGAGAGCATCATAAATTGTGTTGCACTCATTTTCATGTGACATAAAACTAAATACGACCCCAAACCCTCCTCCTTAGTCCAGGAACAGCTTGCTTGCTGGTCAGAGGCTTAGCCTCATCATTTTAAAAATGTATTTTACAAAGTAACTTGATATTTTAACAAGAAACAGCAACAAGGAGGAGGAATATCTGTTTTCCATCAAAGTTCAGATTGCTCTGTGAACCAGACCAAATTAATTAACTATTCATCATTTATTGTCTACCACATGCCTCATGCTCTTGCCCATTCTTTAATGTGACACTTCTCTCTCTCTCTCACAAATCACTTTGGGTTTCTTTTCTTTTTCCTTTTGTTTTTTCCTAGGCATTTCGATTGCCTGGATGTTTGTTAGTTCTGTCTATGTTTATGTTGTAATCCTCTCCAGAGATTTGTGGAAATAGCCCTTGTAACCATACTCCTAATTCACTGCCATATTTGCTGCAAGGTTGATTATTGTCTGTGCTGATATGGTAGAGTTAGGGAGCTTGGTCCCATGAGTAAGTTTAGTGAGTTGTGCAAGATTGTTCAGCTTAATAAGTGGTAGAGCAGCATTCCAATCCAGTTCTGACTCTCAAAAATATAAGACTTCAATCCTTTTCCTTAAATCCTACTTAAGTTACAAGTAAAAATAAACTGTTGCATATTTTCAATAGAAAATAACAAAAAATGATATTGATAATTTTAAAAAGCACTATTTTAAAATGCTTACATCAAATAAAAGAGATAAGAAATTAGATACAGGCATTCTGAAAGATTTTTACTTTAAAGCATATTTCGCAAAGTGTGCTATAGGGAACAGGAATCCCTTACGATGCTTTACAAAAAAGGGTTACAGAGTCAAACAGATTTTGCAAATACTGCTCATGTGACAATTATAATGTATATTATAAAATGTGTATATTAAAATCATTTATATATTCTGCAAAGAAACACTCCTAAATTCCTTCTTAATTTTTTCTTCTGTCTCTATGTAATTAATGTACTAATATAGTCCTAACTATATTAGTATGTTGTTACCAAAAAGGTAGGTATTATTATATTCATTTGAAATATGAAGATGAGGTTCAGAGAAGCTAAGGGACTTTCTGAAGTAACGCAATCAATAAGTGGCACGGCCAAAATGTCCATATCTATATCTAGCTCTCTCTATATATATCTTTGTATCTATATATCTATCTATCTATATATATGTGTATATCTTGGTATATATATACTATATATAGTTAGTATTAATATAGTTAACATGATAATATAGTCCCATCAGCAACACTGCTAGTTACACAATGAATTTTCTCTTTTTTAAAAACTGTTATTTTAAATTTAAAGGTACATGTGCAGGTTTGTTACACAGGTAAACTTGTGTCATGAGGGTTTGTTGTCTAGATCATTTCATCACCCAAGTATTAAGCCTAGTACCTATTAGTTGTTTTTTTCAATCTTCTTCCTCTTCCCACCCTCCACCCTCCAAAAGGCCCCAGTGTGTGTTGCTGCCCTCCATGTGTCCATGTGTTCTCATCATTTAGCTCCCACTTTTAAGTAAGAGCACTTGGTATTTGGTTTTCTGTTCCTGTGTTAGTTTGCCAAGGATAATCACATCCAGCTCTGTATGTCTCCGCAAAGAATATGATCTCATTTCTTTTTATGACTGCATACTATTCCATGGTGTATATGGTTAATACCACATTGTCTTTATTCAGTCTATCATTGATGGGGATTTAGGTTGCTTCTATGTCTTTGCTATTATGAATAGTGCTGCAATGAGCATACATGTGCATGTGTCTTTACAATAGAATGATTTCTATTCCTGTTTGTATGTACCTAGTAATGGGATTGCTGGGTCAAATGGTATTTCTTTCTTTAGGTTTTTGAGGAATCACCACACTGTCTTCCACAATGGTGGAACTAATTTGCACTTCTACCAACAGTGTATAAGCATTGCTTTTTCTCCACAACCTCGTCAGCATCTGTTATGTTTTGACTTTTTAATAATAGCCATTCTAACTGGTGTGAGATGGTCTCATTGTGGTTTTGATTTGCATTTCTCTAAAGATCAGTGATGTTGAGCTTTTACTCATATGATTGTTGGCCACACATATGTCTTCTTTTGAGACATGTCCTTTGCCCACTTTTTAATGTTTTTTTTCTTGTAAATTTGTTTAAGTTCCTTATAGATGCTGGATATTAGATCTTTGTCAGATGCCTAGTTTGCAGAAATTTTCTCCCATTCTGTAGGTTTTCCAATTATTCTATTGATAGTTTCTTTTGCTGTGTAGAAGTTCTTTAGTTTAATTATATTCCATTTGTCAATTTTTGCTTTTGTTGCAATTGCTTTTGGCATCTTCATTATGAAATCTTTGCCTGTACCTATGTCTTGAATGGTATTACCTAGGTTGTCTTCCAGGGTTTTTATAGTTTTGGGTCTTACATTTAAGTCTGTAATTCATCTTGAGTTAATTTTTGTATGTGGTGTAAGGAAGGGTCCAATTTTACTCTTCTGCATAAGGCCAGCCCATTCTCCCAGCACCATTTATTGAATAGGGAATCCTTTCCGCATTGCTTGTTTTTTTCAGGATTGTTGAAGATTGGATAGTTGTAGGTGTGCAGTCTTATTTTAGGTTTCTTCATTTTGTCTCATTTATCTAAGTATCTGTTCTTGTACCACTACCATGCTATTTTGGTTATTGTAGCCCTCTAGTATGGTTTGAGGTTGAGTAATGTGATGGCTACAGCTTTGTTCTTTTTGCTTAGGATTGCCTTGGCTATTTGGGCTCTGTTTTCATTCCATATGAATTTTAACATAGTTTTTTTTCTAGTTCTACACAATGAATTTTAATGGAATGGGGATGGGAGAATGGGGTATGCTCTCATTTAATCAATTTCTCTCCATTGTTTTCTTTATTTTGGCACAAAATATACTTAAGTCTTTACAACTTTTTAAATATTTTTTTTCAAACGACTTTACTTTTTAGTGTAGTTTTAGCTTTACAGCAAAACTGAGAGGGAAATACAGAGATTTTTCCTCTACCTCCCCTCCCTTACACATGCATAGCCTCCCTCATTATCAGCGTCCGTCACCAGAGTGGTATATTTGTTACAACTGATGAACTCACCTTGACAAATCATAATCATTCAAAGTCCATAGTTCACCTTAGGATTCACTCTTTATGTGGTACATTGATTTCCTATTTTCTTAATGATTTCTTGTTTTCAATTTCATTGATTTCTGCACTAGTTCTTATTCTTTCTTTTCTTCTGCTTGCTTTGGATTTAATTTCCTGTTCTTTTTCTAGTTTCCTAAGGCAGAAACTTAGATTTTCAATCTTTCTTTTTTTCTAATATAGATACCCCAATGCTGTAAATTTCCCTCTAAGCACTAATTTTGCTGCATCTCACAAATTTTGATAAATTGCATTTTCATTTTTATTTAGTTCAAAATACTTTAAATTTTTTTGAGGTTTCTTTTTTGACCACGGTGTTATTTATTATAAATGTGTTATTTAATCATGTTTTGGTATTTCATAGTTATCTTTCTGTTCTGTTTAATTCCGTTGTGATCTGAGAACAGACATTGTATAATTTCCATTTTTGTAGATTTGTTAAGGTGTATTTAATGGCCCAGAGTGTGGTTTATCTTGGTGAATGTTCCATGTGAGTTTGAGAAGAATGTGTATTCTGCTGTGTTTGGTTGATGCAGTTTATAGATGTCCATTCTATCCAGTTGATTGATATGCCCTTACTGATTTTCTGCCTTATGGATCTATCCATTTCTGAGAGGAGTGTGTTGAAGTCTCCAACTATGATAGCAGATTCATCTGGTTCTCCTTTCAGTTCTGTCATATTTTTTGCCTCACATGGTTTGATGCTCTGTCGTTAGACATATACATGTTAAGGATTGTTCTGTCTTCTTGGAGAATTGACTGACACCTTTATTATTATGCAATACTCTTTTTTATCTCTAATGTTCCTTGCTTTAAAGTCTTACTTGTCTGAAATTAATGTAACTACTCCTGCTTTCTTTTGATTAATGTTAGCATGGTATGTTTTTCTCCATCTATTTACTTTTAATCGGTATGTGTCTTTATATTTAAAGTGGGCTTATTACAGACAACATAAAGTGGAGTATTTCTTAAAAAAGAACTGTGACGATCTCTGTCCTTTTTTTCTTTTTTTCATCATACTTTAAGTTCTGGGGTACATGTGCAGAATATGCAGGTTTGTTACATAGTTATACACGTGCCACAGTGGTTTGCTGCACCCATCAACCCATCATCTACATTAGGTATTCCTCCTAATGCTATCCCTCCCCTAGCCCCCAACCCCCGACAGGCCCTGGTGTGTGATAGTCCCCTCCCTGTGTCCATGTGTTCTCATTGTTCAACTCCCACTTATCAGTGAGAACATACGGTGTTTGGTTTTCTGTTCTTGTGTTAGTTTGCTGAGAATGATGGTTTCCAGCTTCATTCATGTCCCTGCAAAGGACATGAACTCATTTATGTCTGCATAGTATTCCGTGGTGTATATGTGCCACATTTCCTTTATCCAGTCTATCATTGATGGACATGTGGGTTGGTTCCAAGTCTTTGCTATTGTGAACAGTGCTACAATAAACATATATGTGCATATGTCTTTGTAGTAGAATGATTTATAATCCTTTGGGTATATAACCAGTAATGGGATTACTGGGTCAAATGGTATTTCTGGTTCTAGATCCTTGAGGAATCGCCACACTGTCTCCCACAATGATTGAACTAATTTACACTCCCACCAACAGTGTAAAAGCATTCCTTGGCCAGGTGCAGTTGCTCACACCTGTAATCCCAGCACTTTGGGAGGCTGAGGCAGGTAGATCACGAGGTGAAGAGATGGAGACCATCCTGGCCACCATGGTGAAACCCTGTCTCTACTAAAGATACAAAAAATTAGCCAGGCGTGGTGGCGGGCACCTGTAGTCCAAGCTACTCAGGAGGCTGAGGCAGGAGAATCACTTGAACCAGGGAAGTGGAGGTTGCAGTGAGCCAAGATTGCGCCACTGCACTCCAGCCTGGTGACAGAGTGAGACTCCAGTTATTTCCTGACTTTTTAATGATCGCCATTCTAACTGGTGTGAGATGGTATCTCATTGTGGCTTTGATTTGCATTTCTCTAATGACCAGTGATGATGAGCTTTTTTTCATGTTTGTTGGGCACATAAATGTCTTCTTCTGAGAAATGTCTGTTCATATCCTTCACCCACCTTTTGATGTGGTTGTTTTTTTCTTGTAAATTTGTTTAAGTTCTTTGTAGAGTCTGGATATTAGCCCTTTGTCAGATGGATAGATTACAAAGATTTTCTCCCATTCTGTAGGTTGCCTGTTCACTCTGATGATAGTTTTTTTTTGCTGTGCAGAAGTTCTTTAGTTTAATTAGATCCCATTTGTCAATTTTGGCTTCCATTGCCATTGCTTTTGGTGTTTTAGTCATGCAGTCTTTGCCCATGCCTATGTCCTGAATGGTATTGCCTAGGTTTTCTTCTGAGGTTTTTATGGCTTGGGATTTTACGTTTAAGTCTTTAATCCATTTTGAGTTAAATTTTGAATAAGGTGTAAGAAAGGGGTCCAGTTTCTGTTTTCTGCATATGGCTAGTGAGTTTTCCCAACATCATTTATTAAATAGAGAATTGTTTCCCCACTGCTTGTTTTTGTCAGGTTTGTCAAAGATCAGATGGTTGTAGATGAGTGGTGTTATTTCTGAGGACTCTGTTCTGTTCCATTGGTCTATATATCTGTTTTGGTACCAGTACCATGCTGTTTTGGTTACTGTAGCCTTGTAGTATAGTTTGAAGACAGGTAGAGTGATGCCTCCAGCTTTGTTCTTTTTGCTTAGGGACAATCTCTGTCTTTTAATTGGTATGTTTAGACCACTGATGTTTGAAATGATTATTGATATAGTTGAATTAATATCTACCATACTTGTTACTGTTTTCTATTTGTTGCCCTTGTTCTTTTTTTCTATTTATATCTTCCACTCTTTAGTAATTTTGACTGAGCATTTTGTGTGACTCAATTTTCTCTTCTTTCTTAGTATATATATTTATATATATATACTAAGCTATATTTCTTTTTTTAAACTTTTTAAAAGAGTCATCCTAGAGCTTTACAACATATATATTTACAAGTAATCCAATTTCACTTTCAAACAACACTGTATTGCTTTATGGTTAGCACCAGTACTTTATAATTAAAAAATAATTATAATTCTTCCCTCCTGTCAATTATATCATTGTTGTCATTTATTTTTCTTATATATGCAGATATATGATATATAAATACATAAGTGTGTGTAATAGTACTATTATTTTGAATAAGCTGTTATTTGTTAGATCAATTAAGCCCAAGAATATTAAAGTTTTTATTTTACCTTCCCTTATTCCTCCTTTCATGCTCTTCCTTTCTTTACCTAAATCCAAGTTTCTGGCCTAAATTATTTTCCTTCACTCTAAAGAACTCTTTTAACATTTCCCATAAGGCAAATTGCAGGAAATTCCTACTGGCAACAAATTCCTTCAGTTTTATTTATCTGAGAATGTACTTATTTTGCTTTCATAGTTAAAGAATAATTTTACAAGGTACAGAATTCTAAGTTGGCATTTTTTTTCTTTCAGCACTTTACATATTTTACTCCACTCTCTCCTTGCTTACATTGTTTCTGAGGAAAAGTTGGATGCCATTTTTATAATCATTGGCTCTCTGTAGGTAAGTTGTTTATTTTCTCCGGCTTCTTTCAGCATTTTTTCCTTACTTTTTTTAAATTTATTTTTTTTTGCATTTATCCTGTTTGGTGTTCTCTGACCTTCCTGCATCTGTGGTTTGATCTCTGACACTAATTTGGGGAGATTCTCAGTCATTATTTTTAAAAACATTTCTGTTGTTCCTATCTCTTTTTCTTTTCCTTCTGATATTACCGTTACATGTATGTTACACCTTTTGGAGTAGTCCCATAGTCCTTGGGTATTCTATGCTGTTTTTTCAGTCTTTATCTTTGTTTTTCACCTTTGAAAGTTTCCACTGATATATCCTCAAGCTGAGATTCTTTCCTTAGCTATGTCCAGTCTACCAATAAGCCCATCAAAGGAATTCTTCACTTTATTAGAGTGTTTTTGATCTTTAAATTTTTTGTGTGGGTTCTTTCTTAGGATTTTCATCTCTTTGCTTACATTGCCCAACTGTTCTTGCATGCTGTCTACTTTATCCATTAGAGTTCTTAGTATATTAATTATATTTGCTTTAAATTCCTTCTTCTAATCATTCCAATATCTCTGCCATGTCTGGTTCTGATGCTTCTCCTATCTCTTCAAATTCTGCTCTTTGCTTCTTAGTGTATCTTTTAAGTTTTGTTGATAGTCAGACATCATGTACTGGATAAAAGGAACTGTTATAAATAGGCCTTTATAATATAATGGAAAGGGGTGATGTAATGAAAGAGGGGAAGCATCAGTACTATGACTAGATTTCAGTCTTTCGGTGATCTTATACCTCTGGACTGTGAACTTCACAAATGCTTCTCAGTTTCCTTTTTCTCCCTTAGGTGGGGCAGAATGGCTAGAATAGGTTGGAGTTGAGCATTTACCTTCTTCCAGGTGGAATGCTAGAGGTGACTCAAGTTGGGTATTTCCTTCCCCGCGAATCCTTAAGGCCCTGTTAAAACTCCAGCAGGTTAGACTCTGGTTAACTAATTTTCCTGAGGGCAGAACTTGTTAAGAAGAACAGAGTGTTCTGCCATATTTTAAATCCTTCTTTTGTCAGAAGCCTGAGGGGATTTTTTTTTCTGATGTTTACTATGAGGACCTGGTCAAGAGCCTGGAGGTAGAACTCATGAAAATGTGGAGGCCTCTCCAAGACTTGGACCCCTGGAGATTTAAGTCTCATCCTTGTCTGCACTGGGATTCCAGCAATTTGTTAACTACAGTTCAGGTTTTCCTAACCCAGTAATTGTTCCTATGGCAGTTTCCACTTGTGAGACTCAGCTCCAATTAAACTGTGATTCCCCATGTTTGCCTCTCTGTCTGTCCAACCTTGCAGCAAGCAGTTTCCTCTGTGTCCTTTCCCCTCTCTGGATCCAAGAAGAGTTGTTGATTTTTTACTCCTCTGTTCAGCTTTTTAATTGTTGTTAGAGTGGGGTGGCTATTTCCAAGCTCCTTCCATGTGGAACCAGAAACCAGAAATCCAGGTTTTCATTATTCTAAAATAAAACTTTTTTTGCAGCATTCTTCCCTCTTGAGTTATCACTTACTAACTTCCCTCCACTTTCTTTTTCTGTTCGTTGCCAACTTTTTGAGAAAGGAATTCATATTCATTGCCTCTACTTTTTCATTGCCTTCCCTTCTTGCTAACATGAGATTCCCTCCTATGATTTCCCAATGATCAAACGCAATAACTTTCACAATCAAGTTAAGGATGACTCTTTGTAGCATATGACTTGCCATTCTTCTCTTGGCAGCTATGAAACTATATGTCTCTTTTACTCATTCATTCATTAATTCACTCACTTCACAAGTATATATAGGCTACCCAGGTTGTGTTAGCCACCATCTTAGGCATTGAAGGTATAAAATGAACAATTTAGACGTGCTTTCTATCCTTCTAAAGCCTGAATTTAGTTGTGCTCCTATTTCTCTGACTTCTTTTTGCTGTCTTCACTGGATCCTCTTTTCCTGCCAATATGTTTAATGTAGGCATCTCCTAAAGTCCTGTCATTTCTCTTTTCCTACCACATATGTGGGCAAAGACATGTGCACACAAACTGCACACATGCACACACACATATACATTCAAGATGTTGAGGAACAGAAACATGACTTCAGATCCCATAAACGTTTGTTGAAAATGTGAGTTTATGATTTTCCTAATACTGGATATAACTATAGCACTTGTACTACTCTTATTCTTACTCAAAATGAGGACTGTTCTATGATCTACGAATGAAACAGAGAGGGTTTGTTTTGTTTCCTGTGATAAATAGGTATGTGTTGAGTGAGTGAAAGGCAGAAGTGGATTTCAGAGGACTGTATCATTTATATGAAAAATAACTGAAGCAATTAGCAAATAATTATTGAGAACAGTTCAGTTTCCTGTTAAGAAGTGCTTAAAAGGGTGGCAAATTATAATTTCATCATACAATTTTTCTTCCAAAGCATATCACAAAATAAGCAAAATGAATTTGTTTGTTTGTTTGTTTTTAATCTCCTATAGCCACCAAAGAAGGAAAGGAGCATACCCTAATCTTGAAGTTCTCAAGCATTCAAACCACCATTGGAGCTTTTAAGAATAATATTTGGGCCTGGCGCGGTGGCTCACACCTGCAATCCCAGCAGTTTGGGAGGCCTAGGTGGGTGGATCACCTGAAGTCAGGAGTTTGAGACCAGCCTGGCCAATATGGCGAAACCCCATCTATATTAAAAATACTAAAATTAGCCAGTCTTGGTGGTGGGTGCCTGTAACCCCAGCTACTTGAGAGTCTGAGGAAGGAGGATTGCTTGAATCCAGGAGGTGGAGGTTGCAGTGAGCCGAGATCATGCCACTGCACTCCAGCCTGGGTGATGGAGTAAGTCTCCATCTCAAAAATAAATAAATAAATAAATAAATAAATAAATAATAATAATATTTGGGTTTTTTCCATCAGAGATTCTGATTTAATTTATCTGGGGTACAACCTGAACATCAAAATCTTTAAGCTTCAGGAATTTTTAAAGCTGCAAAGGTTCATCCAAAGTTAAAATCCATTGACCTAAGCCAAAATTTCAAAACCTGGTTACTTAGAGGGGAAACAATTCTGTAGAGTAGTAAAGAAGAGTAATAGGGCTGCATTCTTCATCTCACTTCAAATCCTAGAGAATGAACTTCTGAAATGGCTAAATATAATTCTGCCCAATATTGCCTAATCTACAAAAAAAAAAAACCCAGCAAAATGAGTAAGCATTTTCATTTATTTTTTCCTTATGATCAATAATTAGCATGAACTGCAGCTGGAGAGAAATAGGTGATAAAAAAATGAATGGTAAAGCTGCTTCTCTTATGGGAAGGAGGACTCTAGGCTATACATCAATTCAAAGAGTGATCCAAAACTTGAAGGTCTTCTCCCACTAGAATAGTATACCATCCTTCACCCCAACCAGAAGCAGAGAATCCCAGTATAGAACATATAATAAAATCTCAGAAGAGATAGAAAAAAATGAGCAAGATGAAACAAAATGGCATGGCAACTATACAAAAATATAATAGCACAACGTGAAATCATGCATTGCATGCAAAAGAAAGAGACCAACCTAAATGCAAATATAACCTAATGGAACAGGAAGTAATTCTTTATAAAGGCTGCCTTCTATAGAACAAGTTAAGTAATGAAACAAGTGTTCAAAGATGAGATGACATATGAAATGAAGAGAGGTTTCATACATGAGAAGATAAAATGAGAACCAAAAGCAATCAAATAAATTAAACACAAAAATTTAATCTGAGGATTAAAAAAATCATCCTGTGTTCTTGGTAAATTTCATACTTAGCATCAAGACTTATCTTTATTAAACTGTTGCACTTCAAGGTTTCATGACGGCAGGGAGTTTTTCATTTTTATTTTTTTATGCTGCTGTATCACCAATGCCTAAAACTGTGTCTGGCAAATTGTAGGTACTTAGTGAATATTCGTTGCATGCATAAAAGGATGAGAAACTTCAGATTTCTCCGCAGCCAGAAGAAAACAGATTAATGGAAGTTTTGAGAGTAAAAGTGATTCCAGAATTATACCCAGCCAAAATGGTATTCTGAAATAAAGGCAGCAAACAGATATTATCAAATATAATACAATATGGGGAACACAGCATTATTGAAAAAAGATCTTGAAATATAAATCTAGCCAGCTAAGAGATGAATCAAATAATTCATGAATGTAGAAACCATAGTAAAAAGACTTGTGGGTAAGCATTGAATCAACTTAAGTATAAAACCAATATAAAATATGTCAGGTATTATGGTAACAGGAGAAGATGCAAAAATAGTAAAATATTAACAATGTAAAGATAAAAAAGAACTAAAAGCTTTTTGAGAGATCAGAGGAGTAGAGAGGGAAAGAAGACTTAGTCTTCTTTAAAGCATAGCATCAATGGATATTGAATAAAATGGATAATTGTAGGTTTTTAAAAATATGACAGATTTTATCAATATTTCATACTCTTTTTTTAACCCTCATTTCCCACATTAAACCTTAAAGAGCTCTTTTGGAAAATAATATCTTTTGAGGAGAAATATTTTATTTGAATATGACATTCCTTCAATCTACTTGTTTTCTTTTAAAAAATTCCAAGAAAATAGGATTTAATTTTTTTTTTTTTTTTTTGAGATGGAGTCACCGAGGCTGGAATGCAGTGGTGCGATCTCGGCTCACTGCAACCTCTGCCTCCCGGGTTCAAGCAATTCTCCTGCCTCAGCCTCCCAAGTAGCTGGGACAACAGGCTCCCACGACCACACCCAGCTAATTTTTGCATTTTCAGTAGAGACGTAGTCTTGCCATATTGGCCAGGCTGGTCTCGAACTCCTGACCTTGTGATCCGCCTGCCTCGGCCTCCCAAAGTGCTGGGATTACAGGTGTGAGGCACCACGCCTGGCCCATTTAATTTTTAAGTAATTTCTCCATCCATTCATCCATCCATCCATTCATCAATACATACATGTGTTAGTCTGTCTATCTGTAGTTGTATAGAAAATATCCTGAATTATCTTCTCCTAATATTAATAATAGTAATTTCTGGGTAGTGGAGTTTAAAGTGATTTTAAAACTTTTAGTCTTCTGGATTGCTTGATATCTTATACTTACATGTATCATCTTTTTAAAAGAATAGAGTTATTTTTCTTTAGAGTGAAGAAAGAAAAATAAAAGTTAATCTGCTAAGATGTTAACAGTAATTAATGCTGGGTATGGAAATCTCTTATTTTCATTTTCTTATTGTACTTAACATTTTTTTGTTTCTAAAAAGTGTTAGTGAAAGATTTTTTAAAAAGTCTTTACAAACTTGTTTAGTAAACAAAAGCAGTTTACAAATGGGCATATTATGTAAGTTTCACTCTTCAGAATGAAATTTAAAATGAATTTTTCTCTAGGTTCCTTAATTTTAATAGGGGAGAGTTTGACAGTTAAATTGATGTTTAGTAAGAATAATCACAAGATCGCATTTGGGAACTGAAGGGAAAGGGAAAAAAGCAATGATCATTTCACGAATGCCTACTGTGTCCTCGGCAATGGACTAAGTCCTTTATTATCTCATGTAGTCTTCACAAAAAACCCAGGAGACGGGCACTATTATTATTCCTGCTTTTAGAAATGAGGAATCTGAGGTTTTGAGACAGTAAATCACTTGCCAGGATTGTGTGAGGCAGGATTCTAACCCAAATTGTATAACTTCAAAGCCCATTGCATTCATTCTCTCATTTAATTCTCATAATCTTTGGAGAATTTTCCCCCTTTAGATCAGGAAACTGAAATGTTACAAGGTAAAATAATTTCCCCAAATCACATGACAGAGCCACCACTTATGGGCTTTCCAGGCAGAGAGAGTGTGTGCGTGTGTGGTGTATGTGTGTACAATCACATATATGCTACTGCAGAAACCGTATTTTATTTAAAAATTATTACTTTGATTTGATTTCTATCCATTTTTCTCCCCTCTTCACCCTTGCTTGGGAAATATGCTACACAGAGAAATCATGATTCCTAAGACTTTCCTTAACAACCCTAGTAAACCTAGTAAACATGCCGAAGGCAATTTTCTTTCAAGATCAGAGCTCGCTTTGTGATTACAGAGCTTGTGGTTCTAGATGCGCTCCAGAAGTGAAAGAAACTAGGGAAGGGCAGAGAGTGTGAGGTTCTCACAGCATAACTAAACGCTATTTCTCTACTTAGTTCTTCAGCCTGGAAATATTTTTTGTCCTGAGGAAAACAAACAAACAAAAAAATCTTAATAAACTGTTTTTTTCTACCTGTTCAGATACTTCATTACTCTTTCTTTCTTTTCTTTCTTTTTTTAAGGCATATTCATACATACACAATTTTAAGATTTAGAATGAAAAGTTTCTACTGAAAGATGGACAGATCAGGAAATGTTTTACAGTACAATTCTGCGAAGCAGTAGCCAAGTGCTGTGTTTGTGAATTAGAAAATAGAAAGTAACCTTGACGAGGCAATTGCTTGGAGATAGGTTCTGTGAAAATAAAAAAAGTTTGATACGTGTACAGAATATACTACAGTCAAATTACTTCAGCAATGAGCAAATAAATGAATATAGCTTTTATTTTCATGAATGAAACGGACATAGTGGTTAGTAATGTATACTCTGATTTATCCTACTGTGTGATAAACCCACATTCTGAGGGAATGGGCAGTGGAAAGAAACTCCTACCATGATTTGAATTTGTTCTTTAGTTTCTTGGAGAGAATGACATGCCTTCCAAGAATCATAAATCGGAAAAAATAAATCAGAGATGCTTCTCTGAAATTTTAAAACTAAAAAAACTTAAAACAAATTATTCTGCAAGCAAAATAGTAAACTTAGATTATCCAGTAACGGATCCAGCATTTAATTAATCCCAAACTGCAGATTATCTAAAAAGCAATTTATATTTGGTTTAGAAATGTGTTAATTTTTTGTAATACCAGTAGAGTTTCTTTGCTAATTGTCCTATATTTAGATTAATGTTAAAATGGATCTGATTTCCTACAATAGTGAATGTTGACTGCCTGATTCAGGGAGGCAACTGATCTAGGATTATAGCTTTGCAAATGGATTCTTCTCTGGGTAGCAATTAACCTTGAATCTGTTCACTTCATGACTTTCATACCTAGAAGTAGGTTGGGCTAACAACAGCATTTTATGAAATGATCATTTGAAGAGACATTTTATAGTTGATTTAAAGTATGAATTCTAAAAATGGCTTTATTCCAAAACAATCAAGAATAATATCTGCTGGGGAGGAACAAGTGGCTAGTCCATAAAAATATTCTTAATCTCCACAAGCATATTTATATCATTTTTTTCAGTCACTGTACATTTTAGGCATTTTCATGTACAATATTGCTATCCAATAACTCTTGACTACCTAGCATTTTATTTATACTAGAAACTTATTTAGCCTCAACAATACAAATTCAAAATCACCTAAATTTATGAATTTGCTCCTGGCACTTTCCTTCTGAGAACCATTAATCCAAATCAGGGAACCTCTGTTCTTAGAGATCTTAGTTTGCTTCCTGGCTCCATACCCTACGTCTTAACTATGTAAACATGGGCAAATTACTTAACTTCTCTGTACTTCAATTTAGACATATTTAATACCTCAAGGGTTTGTTGACTTGGTATATATGAGATGAATGTAGGTACAAGCATGTTGTGTAATGCAAAGCACTACACAAATGGTATTATTATGATCTTCTGTTTAATGTGGATGTTAATGTCCTGGAACCTTAGTTCTAGGTTAGGGGCCACAAGTTAATTCTGGAGTTCCTTGACTCTCCAAGCCTTGGGACAGGCACAGGATCTCCTGAGAGGAGAAGCAGAGGAGGGGAGGAGGAGAAGAAGGGGAGAAGGGATCCTTTCATCTTTCCCAAGCCATATAAAAAGACCTTACAAAACCAGAGTATGCAAATATGAGTGAAACAACATGAATTCACATCCCCGTAAATTAAATTTGCCAGGACATTTCTTTCCTATGTGGGCTTTCTTTCCTATTATTAAGGCACTGTAGGCTGTTTCTACGGCTCCAGTGATAAAACATGGCAATGTTAAATTACTGAATGGCACCATAACTCAAAGAACAGAGCAGGAAGTGGAGACTGATGAGAAAAGAAAATACTTATGTTTACACATGGAAATGCTTTAGTAATGAGTAGAAAAGTGGAAAGAAATACAATATACATGATTGTTTAATGGGGTTTTTAGCAAATTAAATTTGCAGACATGTGCTTAAGCATGTGGCATTGCTTAAGGGCTTGCTTCATCAGGTTAGGTGATCAGACAGAGCCTTTGTTTGCACACTGTGTGTCTCAGGGAAGGGAGAGAAATACACATTCATTTTCTGAGGATCATATGATTGCTGAATTAAAGTACCAATATATTTTCTTTTAAGTCCTTTGGTTAGAAAGAAATGTTAGGCATCATCCACACTGAATCCAAGGACAAGGTGAGAAAATAATGCTCTGTAGAAAGGAGTCATCAAATGAAGACATATGCAATGTATCACAGACTGTGTTGCTATAGGCACATTGTTGCTCTGTAGGAGGATGTTAAGAGGAGTCAAGATAAAATTACAGCTGATACAGCATTTTTATGTTATCTTGACAAGAGCAACAGCAGGATTTAGCTTAACCAAATATTAACACTCTTTCCAAATGCTAATGAAATACAAGTACAGAAATTGGAGGATTCTGAATTTAAGTATTTTATTGGCAGACACTTCACATGCATATCTTGTTTTGTGCTAGAACACAGAAATAGACACAGAATGTATTCACATTCCACGAATGGTCATAGTCAACTTGCTTCCCTTTAAGCCTCCAGCTTTATGTTGGGAAAGAAAGAAAGGGAAAGGGAGAGAGAAGGGAGAGAGGGAAGGAGAGAAAGGGAAAGAAGGAAGGAAGGAAGAAAAGAAGGAAGGGAAGGAAGGAGGGAGAGAGAGGGAGGGAGAGAGAGAAGGAAGAAGGAAGGAAGAAAAAAAAGCAAGAAAGAAGAAAATCATGTGCAAACAAGCATTCGTATACCAAACATGTAAGTACTGTTTGAAGGACTAATCTAAGATTGGGAGGTGGAAAAAGATTAGGTCTTTAAACACATTGCTAAGAAATACCCTATGGTGGAGAAGTAACACACAGAAGCACTTTCAGTCCTTTCTGCAGTACATTGCATAATTGTAACTATTGTGGCTGCCTTTTCGTAAGGAAATAAACCTAATACAGATGAATATAGTATTAATAGCCTAATGGCCTAAAAAAGCATATGAGAGAGGGGCTCAGCATATTTAAATTTCAAAAATACACTTTTCCCAAACTGCAGATCGGTTGAGGAAAGTAATGCTGATTTGATCAAATTGTCTTACGGAGTATTTTTCACATAGTCTGATACGTTTTGGCGTGCCTCTGATAGTTCTGTGCTTTTAAAGTCTATTCACTTCTCTGCAAAATAAAAATCTTATACTTTGACTTTAGAGAAATAGTTTTATGTATCTGTCCATTGCAACTATAGTCTGGTATATTAAAAATATCCTATCTATTTTACAAATCTCTCAGCCTGGTAGATTATACAATTATGTTTCAGCCCATTTAATTACTTTCAGGAAAAAAATATCATAAAGATTGATCATCTCACAGAGCATAACTGATATCGGACCTCAAATCTGGAAGTGGGAAAAATGAAGAGAAGAGAATAATAGTGTTATATTATCCTTCCTGTTGGAGTTTAGTGAGCTCATCCTTACCTATAGGCCTTGTGTGAGAAAAATGTATGCACAAGGATGGCTGAGGAGTGGTTGCTACTCACTCAATTTACATGTTTTCTATGGAATATATTAAAGTAACTACATTTCCTTCGGGGGTACACCATCACCTCAAATACAACAGGTCTAAGTGAACACCTTCTCTTCCCTATTATGCTATTTGCCCTTCTTTTCTCTCGGTTGTACAGCCATTCTATCAATAAGCAAAAGTCTAAATTTGACTCCTACCTTTCTCTTGATTTCCACATTGACTCAGAATGGAATACTGCTTCTTCTCCTTTTGAAATCCCTCTCAAATATACATCTCCTTCCCCACTGCATACACACTTTCTCAGCCAGGCCTATAACATCTCTTGCTCTGGTTCTTAACAATTTCTAGCTGGTCTTCACACCTCCATTCTTTTCATATTTCGGCCACACAACAAACTACATAAAGTAATATTACAGTTGCAGGTTCAGATTCCCAGGAAATAAACTCTGAGATGCTGAGATATATGTGCAAGAGGTTTATCAAGTGAATGTTCACAGGCACAAATCTGAGGGAGCAAAGGAAGCAGGATAGGACAGATAGAAATGCAGAAGTGGGATGCAGTTTGCAACAGAGGCCTCAGCTGACCCCACAGGGAACTCTGAAGGGCTGGGACTTCAGAGATATCCACAATTGAGGCAAGAGGGTTGAGCTCTTGTAATCCCACATAGACCAGTTATTAGATGTGGGCTTTCCTGCAAAAAGGGAGAATAACTCTGGGCAAAGTAGTACCCTTCCACAGAGGGCAAGGTCTGGGGGAGACACAGCTGTAAGTAATTAGCAGCAAATACTCCTGGCTACGGTATCCTATGTGCCTTGGTCCTGAAAAAGAGCCTGGATGGTATACCAGAGAATTCACTAGAATTTACCTCTTGGAATGTACAGATCCTCTTGTTTCACATAGGACATCTGAGACAATCTCCAGGACTGCAGTTGGTCTCTTTTCCTGGAAATTTATAAGAGGAAGATTAGTAGGATGCAATACAACCTCTGCATCTACAGCTGTTGTGAAAGTCACACCTCATATCCCTCTACTACCCAATCTAGATTCCTTTCACCCTCACCCCAGCCTCTCAACAGGTCTATGTGGCTTAACTGCTGGGCTCAATCAGTCACTCACACCTGAGGGGTATGAGTGACTTGGTCACCACACCCTCCTTAGGCTATGGATGCAGTACTTGTCCATTTACTATCAAAACTGAGCAGAGGAGTATGGCCCCAGTGGCCCACCTGTGGCCCTAAATAGAGCTTATCTTGGCCTGGAGAATGGCACTTCATCCTTGTAGTACATCACCTCTGTATACCCTCAGGTCGTGGCACTGGCTGAGGCCCTGTGGGTGGGAAAGGTAAACCCTACCTGGAATATGTGTCAATTCCAGTCAAGAAGAATTGCTGTCCTTTCCAGCATTGAGAGAATCCACTGAAATAAACCTGTGAAGTAGCTGGTTGCTAAGTGCTGCATTAGGACTCAGTATTGGTCTTTGTTGCTGGTGTGTGGGACCTTTGGCTGTGGCAGTAGCTGAACCAGCAATTGGGCCCATGAATTAGCTTCTCTTTTTATAAACCAACTGGACTTGCACTTGTTTGCCCAGTGGCCAGAGGTTGGCTGACATCAAACGCCAGGTTATTCTGTCTACTTAGTTGTTAAATGCCTCTTCTGTGGATGGATGCCCTCTTGTGGACCTTAACATGGGATACAAATATCTTCACTCATCATGTTCTCTCCCATACCTCTACTCACATGCCTCTTCTGCAGACTTGTATACAATCATCCAATCTATTTCCTCCAGACCTCTGATCAACTAGCCAAGTCAATTGTCACTGCCTTTGAGTTTGTAACCTTGGTCCACTTCTCTTTTCATACAAAGTGACTGGTACACTGCTCAAAGATTCCCCTGCATCAGCTTACTTATCTCCTTGAATTGGCCCTACATGGGTTCAATTCAAAATGTACTATTTAAGTCTTAAGATAGATTGATGCTGGAAGAGTACAACCTTGTGACATGGTGGGTCTGATAGAATGAAAAACTGTTCTACCCTCATTGTCATTTGATGTTTCACGATCAGATACCGTCAAGGGCTCAGCAGCACATTTGGAGCTGTTTATTGAGCAGTATATAATTTTGTGCTATAGATGGTATGGCTTTGTGCAAGAACCCTCAGATCTACTTATGATTCTCCTATTGGTGCTTGCCAGAAACTCCACACAGTGTCTTTTCCCACCAGAGATACCATAGGGTCTGCTGGGTCATATGGCCCAAGTGGCAAGGCTGTTTACACACAGCTTGGACCTGCTATAGAACATATCCTTCATCTGGGCCACACTGAAAGCTGGTATCCTTACAGGTTATGCAGTAAATCATCAGAGTACCATTACCAAATGGGGCATAGGCTACCTCCAGGATTCAAAAAACCAGGTTTTGTGGTTGTTTTTTCATAATAGGAAGCCAAGAGGAATAATTTGTCTTTTACTTTGACAGACTTGTCCTAAGCTCCTCAATGGTCCCTTAAACATTTCATCGATCTGGTGCATCTTTGAATCTTTATAGGATTTATCTCCCATCCTATACAGTGCATGTTTCTTACCAAGGCCTCCAATGTACTTCCACTTATTGATCATCTTGTTAATTAATTATGACCATTTAACTACTGTGATATTCTGCAGAATGTCCAGATGGTCCAGGTCCATTTGGACTGTATTAAGACAGAGAACAAGAGAGTGAACATGCCCTGGGGTAAGACCGTAGTAACTTTATACTGGTGTCTTTCCCATATGATTGCAAATTGATTCTTATATTCCTTTCAGATAGGGTTAAAAAATGTGTTAATCAGGTCAGTAGCCTTATACTATACTAAGACGGTGCTAATTAGTTTTAGCCACATCTGGCACAGCAGCTGCATTTGGACCTACTACTTTGTTGATTTTGCTTTAGTCTACTTTCATCCTGCAGGACCGCTCTGGTTTTTGTAGGGCCCAGACTGGTATATTAAATGAGGATATGATGTGGGTCACGATCTCTATATCCTTTAGGTCTTTAAGCATGACAATCTTCTCTTTTGTTCCTCCCAGGATGCAATTTTATTTTTGGTTTACTATCTTTCTTGGGTTATAAGGGAGGAGTTTCAGAGGTTTCCACTTAGCCTTCTTAGTATGATATTTCTTGCTCCACAAACCAAGGAACCAATATGGAGGAAATAACCAGGTGGGTCCATAGAGCCAATGGATCCACTGTGAGCCAAACCTGAGCCAGAATTCTATTAGTCGGCCTCCATAAGCCCCATTCTAAAAAACTAAATTAAGGAAGAATAACCAGGCCTTTAGCCTTCTGACTATTCATTCATGATTTCTTTTGATGTTAAATATTTAACAATATTCTTGTTGACAGTCTATCTTGCCCCTGGGAGTGCCATGTTCTATTAGTCTAGTGATTCTCAACTTGTGATTTCTAAACTAGCAACATTAGTATCACCAGAGAACTTATTTGTTATTCATTATAGCAGGTCCCACCTCAGAACTACTAAATCAGGAAGGCGGTGGGTGAATCTAGCAAGTTGTGTTTTAAAAAACCCTCCAGGTAATTCTGATGCATGCTGAAGTTTGAGAACAATGGCATTAACTAATGCTTTAGCTCTCTTCAGGTCCAGACCTTCCTAGCTGCTACCCTCACCTTGCTGCTTAATACTGTGATCGCACTAATTTTGCTTCAGACACTTAAGCGCAACCACCTGGCTCTAGAATCTCAGGATCACCATTGTTATCAGGGAGCCAGGTTCTGTAATAGCATCTCTTGTAGTCAGCTCAGGCCTGCAGGGGGCTGCCACCAATAGGTAGTGATAATTGCTCTCCTTCTCATCCACTTAGCTCATTGGTTATTGCTTTGGTAAATGGAGTGTTCTTCAGATCCTCCCATGGAACACAGCCATATAGTAGGTGATATGATTTGGCTCTGTGTTCCTACCCAGATCTCATCTCGTAGCTCCCATAATTCCCAAGTATTGTGGGAGGGACCCGGTGGGAGGTGACTGAATCATGGGGGCAGGTCTTTCCCATGCTGCTCTCATGATAGTGAATGGGTCTCACAAGATCTGATCGTTTTAAAAATGGGAGTTTCTCTACACAAGCTCTCTCTCTTGCTGCTGCCGTTTAAGAAGTCCCTTTCACCTCTGTCATAATTGTGAAGCCTCCTCAGCCACATGGAACTCTGAGTCCAATAAACTTCTTTCTTTTATAAATTGCCCAGTCTCAGGTATGTCTTTATCAGCAGCTTGAAAACAGACAAATACAGTAGGTTTTCTGGCCTTTGTTGTGGTATACATACCCTAGTCTGCCCATTTTTATGAGCCTTTTGATTCCATTTTCTTCTGTCTACCACAGCAGTTGTGGCATTTTACTTCACTTGCTATGAGCCATTGCTTTCTCCAAGCTTCCAAGTACTACCCTATCAGTGTGCTGGCATTATCTCCCAATCTTCCCCAATTAGGGCCCTGAGCTTGGTATATCAGACTTGCTAAGGTTGAAGGTGGAGAATTCAACATCCTTTGAAGCTCTGCTACTCTGATTCTTAAGTTTGTTTCTGCTCTCTAGCCACAGGAGAGGAGAAGAGAGGAGATACCACAAGGATATCTTCTGGTTTTTGTGATTAGCCTTTAATTGATGATTCATTACAGTAAGTGTCTTCCATCCAATTCCACACAGTGCTTATAATTACTACTTCCCCTGTATTTTCCAATGCTTGACAAGTTCCACCCCCCGGTGCAGTCCCTTCCATTAGTATTTCACCCCAATTCACCACTGAAAGTTTAAATAATTGCACCACTGCTGCATGCCTGGGGCCATCCATATCCCACCACAAGTGAACAAATGCTTTCATTTCTTTGGTTAAATACCTAGGGATGAAATTGTTGTAATGTATTGTAAGTATGTATCTAGCTTTATAAGAAAACTGCCAAACTATTATTCAAGTTGGTTGTCCATATCTACATTCAGCGATGAGGATTCTCATTGCTCTATATCCTCACCAACACTTGTTATTATTTTAAAAACAGCTATTTTAGAGGATGTGTAGTAATATCATGTTGGGTTTCATTTGAATTTTTTTTTTATGATTAATGATGTTTACTATCTTTTCATGTGCTGATAGTCATTTATATTTGTCAGGATTCTCCAGAAAAAAAAACAGGACCAATAGAAAACAGAATACTTATTTGTTATGAAGAATTGACTCATGCCATTATGGAGAGTGACAAGTCCCAAGATCTGTAGGACTGACAGGCTGGGGACCCAAGAGAGCCAATGGTGTAGTTCCAGCCTGAAAACCAACAGGCTCAAGACCCTGGCTCGACAGGAAGAGCCAATATTTCAATTAGAGTTCAAAGGCAGGAAATAGCTAATGTCTCAGTTCTATGTGAGACGGACAGGAGGAATTCTTTCTTACTTGGATAGGACCAACGCTTTTGTTCTATTCAGACCTTCAATTGATTGGATGAAATGTGGTTTACAGTAAACTTGCAAAACTAAACATGTTAAGCACCTGAACATTTCTAATGTTTTAAAATAATCTACAGGACAAAACTCTTGCCTGTAGAATCAGATTTGGTAGGCTTAGAAGACGGCTGTTTGTTATCAGTGGTGGTGCAGTTCTGTTCCCTGTGCTTTTCCCAAAACAGTCACACAACCTGTACTGCAGGGAAGACTAGGAAGGATTCTAGGACTGCATTTTGCCTACAAAAAACTAAATTATAACATTTGTCTTGACAACAGTGTTGAAGACAGTTCTAATACATAATAAGAGTTATTTAGCAAGTGTCTGAAGACTTTATAGTCAAATGAAATATTTATCCTGAAAATAATCCTATTGTGCCTCCCTAAGAAATTCAACTTTCTACTCTCCCAGACAACTATTTCACATCGTCTCTTCCCACCATCCTCCATATACTGATTAACCTTTTAGCAGAAGTTTCCATTATATGGCTATTTGACATCAGCCAATTTCAGGATTTGAACTGTCACTTCCCATATGTAAACTAAAATGTCATGAACACTGGTTTTTGACATCTCTAAGTTAACAAGAAGACAAGAGGATTCTCAAGCCAATTTTTAAGAAGATAATGCATCTTTCTTGTTTGGAGTGATTGAAAAGGAAATACTGGAAAAGCAAAAGATGGCTTAATGAAGTTTTGGGAAAAGATGTCAGTCTGTTTGTAGTAGCAGTGTTTTCATTATTTGGCTTTGATCGTTTCTGCTTTATTTTTGGAAAACAAAATCAACCTAACAGCATGGCCTCTTGTAATGTTATCTTAGGGCCTCATATACTTCCATCCCTAGCGCCTCCTTCTGAAAGACAATCTCTTGGTGACAAGGGGCTTGAATTTAACGTCATGAGTAAGTTCTCAAAAATCTGTCACTGGCCTAACATCTAGGCTTACCATTAGTGGAAGTCAGTGATATGAGTTTGGGGAGTCTTTTCTGTTTCCTATATTCTAAAATGTGCCTATATGCATGATCAGATGCTGTATGTAGGGAACACAGTTTCTCTATCCCACAGCTGGAATAAAGGTTGAAATGAACTTTAATGTTCATTGATTTCTGGGTTTTGGTCTCACTGACAACTAAATTTTTTTAAATGTTGGAATGCTAGAGGGTGGAGAACAGAAAAAGTTGCTAATTTTTAATTTTGCCAATTAATAACATTCAACAAAACTGAACAAAGAATCCCCACTCTCTAAATATTCATAGTTCTCTTTTCACTTTTTAAAAAGGATAATTTAACACAGAAGGACATAATAACATAGTCTTAGAATAGTTTCCCAAGAAAGAATGCTTGAAAAACTTACCCCCTACCCTGCCTACAACAGTCTCACACACTTGGGAACCATGGATCTAATCCAACCATGCAGCTAATGTTCTACAGGATTCCATCCCAATGGTCAGAGTTTATTTGTAAAAGCTTTTAAAAACAGAGAACATGGTATTTTTATAAATACTCCTGACGATTATATTAGATCTTTTAGAGGACATATAACATTGTTCTTCATGATTATGTGACAAGCACTGCTAGATTCTTTGGCTATAAAGATTCAAGATAGTTCCTGCCTTCAAAGAGTTCACAATCTAGTGACACAAAGACATATGTAATTATAATGCATGTGGTAAGAAGAAGTATAGAATTCAACACACTTAGAGTGCACTAGGGATTGGGGTGAGGGAGTCTGGATCAGTAGGGCTTTCTGGAAGTAACTCTTTAGCCAGGCTAAGTGTGGGCAGGTGGAGGGAGCACAGACATAAAGAATAGCATGGGCAAATAATCATCACTATTTGTGGTGCTTACTATGGGCCAGGCACTTTACATACATGATCTCAACTGATCCTTAGAACAGTCCCAAGAAGTAAATATTAATGCCTATAAATTACTGAAGCTCAGAGAGCTTAAGTAACTATCCCCCAAAGCCACTTGGCTAGTAAGGGGGAAGAGTCTGGGTTGCAGACAAGCCAATCTGACTTGCCCAAAGCCCTTGCATTTAGTAGCGATGCTATATTGTTAAAGCACAGTGTGTTAAGGTTTTAAGGACAGCATGAAAATCCCTAAGACTATTAAGCTAAATTCACCTTTCTGTACTGGGCAGTTGGTCATCTGTATGAAAAAGCAGGACTCTGCATTAATTGCCATTAAAAATGTTTTGCTAGTAGAGGTCTGCATAACTGATATGGAAGCAGATAGTCCAGTATTTTCATTTTCACTCTTTCTGTAGAGCGAAAATGAAATCTCAAAATGACATATTTTCTTTGTCTTCAACATCTGATGTAGGTTTTTTTTCGTTTACATTTTTTATTGTGGAAAAATACACACAACATAAAATGTACCATCTTAGCCATTTTTAAGTGCACCATTTGTGGTATTAAGTACATTCATAATATTGTGCCACCATCAGCATCATCCATCTCTATAATTCTTTTCATCTTGCAAAACTGAAACTCTGTACTCATTAAATTAAATAGTAACTTCCCATTTCCCTCTCTTCTCAGCCCCTGGCAGCCACCTAGTATAGTTTTAAAATTTTAAAAAAAATGTCTAAAAACCAACAAAAACTAGCATAAAGGTGACATAGTCAGATTATAATGAAAAAATGTTCATTTTTAACTTTGCCCTGTGGACATCTGGATAGTTTGTTATATTTGGATTTAGAGGCTGGATTCTAATTGTTTTATTCTATATATTTGCTTTCTCTTCCAGATTCAAGTCACCTACAAGTTGGTGGTGGTGGTAGTGGTGGTGGGGTGTGTGTGTGTGTGTGTGTGTGTGTTTGATCATCTGGTCATCTATACACTGGTAAATAGGGTTGAAGAAATGCCCCAGGGAACTGCTCATTCCCTGTGCTGAGGTCCTTTGCCAAGAGAATCACACAAGCCTCAGGTTCTCAAAAAAGCCAATGCTCAAGCTGGCTTTCAGAGGAATGTCTCAAGGATGCTGGCCTCCCTGCAGGCTTCCCAGGCTCTAATAAAGTGAGCTTCATTATCAGCCTTCTTGAGGGCAGAGTGACCCCTTATAGCCTCTTTGTGTCCCTGGAGGCATCTTGCACAATGCCTGGCCTATGCTAGATGTTCAGATGCGTACTTATTAAATCAAAATGAATTAAACACAGGGTAGGACTATAACTGTTACTGCTTTGGAAAAGCATGGTCACTCTCTCAGACTTATTTTGTGATTATGTTGTTGTGATAATGACAAAAACTCTTTAACACAAGAGGATTTGTGTACCACTTCTTTTTTTTTAAATTTTACTTTAAGTTCTGGGATACATTTGCTGAATGTGCAGGTTTGTTACATAGGTATACATGTGCCATGGTGGTTTGCTGCACCTATCAACCCGTCATCTAGGTTTTAAGCCCCCCATGCCTTAGGTATTTGTCCTAATGCTCTCCCTCCCCTATCCCCCACCCCCCGACAGGCCCTGGTGTGTGATGTTCCCCTGCCTGTGTACATGTGTTCTCATTGTTCAACCCCCACTTAAGAGTGAGAACAGGCAGTGTTAGGTTTTCTGTTCCTGCTGAGGATTTGGTTTCCAAATAGTTTGCTGAGGATGATGGTTTCCAGCTTTATCCATGTCCCTGCAAAGGACAAGAACTCATTCTTTTTTATGCCTGCATAGTATTCCATGGTGTATATGTGCCACATTTTCTTTACCAAGTCTATCATTGATGGGCATTTGGGTTGGTTCCAAGTCTTTGCTATTGTAAATAGTGCTGCAATAAACATACGTGTGCATGTGTCTCTACAGTAGAATGATTTGTAATCCTTTGCATATATATCCAGTAATGGGATTGCTGGGTCAAATGTTATTTCTTGTTCTAGATCCTTGAGGAATTGACACACTGTCTCCCACAATGGTTGAACTAATTTACACTCCCACCAACAGTGTAAAAGTGTTTCTATTTCTCCACATCCTAACCAGCATCTGTTGTTTCCAGACTTTTTAATGATTGCCATTCTAACTAGCGTGAGATGATATCACACTGTAGTTTAAAAACACCAAGAAGAGAACAGGTGAAATTGTATTTCTCTCTAGCCATATGTAGTCTTAGATGAGGAAGAGTAACAAGGTGAAAGTCAATGGTGATAGAGTTTAAATAGGTAGGTAGAGGAGATGAAAAAATAAAAGGAACCAGTAAGGTTAGAAAAGTTGCTATGAGAGCTTATCCTCTAACTGTTCTTATCCACATCATGATAAATATGTTGAAGGTGCAGGGCTAAGAGCTGAGCTCTGAAGCTAGCCCCTAGAGACCTCCCTCCAAGATGAGGATCCATTAATCAGCCTCTTCTGAATATGACTATTTAACTGGTTTACTGTGGGCCTCCTTAATCTTATCCCCAAGGTTACAAGAGATCTCATAAAATCAGCAGTTGTCATCCAGATTCACCATGGTTGTTGACACTGTTGACCACAATTTTCTTTTTAAAAATGTAATAGACATATTAGGAACCTTTACCCAATAATTAGAGACCATGTGGTCAATTCCTGTGATTCGTGATAGTTATGTTCTATAAAGTCCCCATGAATGCCAACATGGCAAATATTGAATTATTGGTGCTGGGGGAAATATAAGGTTAAGTTCCTACAAACCTCTGACCATAATATTTTTATCACCCAATTCATATGTCACTTTGTTTTATGTGTATTTCCATTTAAAGGCACCTTATTTAATATATATTATTGATTCATTAACATTGAGCAAGGCCAGTAGCACTATACCTTATGCCTGGAGGAAGCTTATCTAACATGTATTTTCTGTGTAAGGTACATTATGTAGCCTTCTTGCAATTAAGGACACTAGATAGCACTTTATCATTGTTCTTGGAAGCCATTATAAATAACAAAATCACCAAGAAAAAGCACAATAATGCATGCAAAAATCGTGACACTGACTAGGTTGTGAAAAGGACATTTATTTATAGTATAAAAGCTAAAACAAGAAGGCAGGATGTCACCTTGTTTGACCTCAGCTGGGAACGTGAGCATTGAACAACTCGATTTTTTACTGCTCTGTGCATGTCCTCAAATGATTGTGAATGCACCGTGAGTATTGACTTTGGGATCACAAATTGTAGTAAGTGAACTCACAAATATGGAATCTGAATAGTGATCAACTATGTTCTTAAGCACATGAAGCATTTACAAATATCAAGTACATTCTAGGTAAAATAAAAAACAAAACAAAACAAAGCAAAACAAAAACCAAAAAACTCAGCTATCAAAGGACTAGTGTTACACAGATTACATTGTGTCTACAGCCTAATTAAAGTAAAAACTAACCTTCTGTCACCTAAAAAAAAACCCATTAGAACTAAATAATAATAGTAGTAGTATAATTCAAAATGTGTGGGATATAGTTAAAGCAGTAAACAGAATTTTAAAAAAATATATTTTAACATTTATTGTGGGTTCAGGAGTACATGTGCAGGTTTGTTACATAGGTAAACTCATGATTTGAGGGTTTGTTGTACAGATTACTTCATAACCCAGGTACTAAGCATAGTACCCAATATTTTTTTTCCCTGAACCTCTCCCTCCTTCCATCCTACTCCCTCAAGTAGGCCCAGTGTCTGTTGTTCCCCTGTCTATATGTTCTCATTATTTATCTCCCACTTATAAGCGAGAACATGTGGTATTTGATTTTCTGTTCCTGCATTAGTTTGCTAAGGATAATAGCCTGTCGTTCCATCCATGCTCCTGCAAAGGACACAATCTTATTCTTTATTTATGACTGCATAGTATTCCATGGTGTATATGTACTACATTTTTTTCTATATTTCATTAGTTTTGGGGGGGAACAGATGGTTTTTGATTACCTGGATAAGTTATTTTTTTTTTTCTTTGAGACAGAGTTTCACTTTTGTTGCCTAGGCTGGAGTGCAATGGCACAGTCTTGGCTCATTGCAACCTCTGCTTCCCAGGTTCAAGTGATTCTCCTGCCTCAGCCTCCCAAGTAGCTGGGATTACAGGCGCCTGCCACCATGCCTAATTTTTTTTTTTTGTATTTTTAGTAGAGACAGGGTTTCACCATGTTGACCAGGCTGGTCCTGAACTCCTGACCTCAAGTGATCTGCCTGCCTTGGCCTCCCAAAGTGCTGGGATTACAGGTGTGAGCCACTGCACCTGGCCAGATAAGTTCTTTAGTGGAATTTCTGAGATTTTGGTGCACCCATCACCTGAGCAGTGTACACTGTACTCCATGTGTGGTCTTGTATCCCTCACCATCCTATCTTCCCCAACGAGTCCCCAGAGTCCATTATATCATTCTTATGCCTTTGTGTCCTCATAGCTTAGCTCCCACTTATGAGATCATATGATATTTGGTTTTCCTTTCCTGAGTTACTTCACTTAGAATATTGGTTTCCAACTACATCCAGGTTGCTTCAAATGCCATTATTTCATTCCTTTTTATGGCTGAGTAGTATTCTATGGTGTATATATACCACATTTTCTTTATCCACTTGTTGGTTGATGGACGTTTACGCTGGTTCCATATTTTTGCAATTGTGAATTGTGCTGCTATAAACTTGCATGTGCAGTGTCTTTTTCGTATGACTTCTTTTCCTCTGGGTAGATACCCAGTAGTGGGATTACTGGAAAAAATGGTAGCTCTACTTTTTCTTTAAAGAATCTCCATACTGTTTTCCACTGTGGTTGTACTAGTTTATATTCCCACCAGCAGTGTAAAAGTGTTCCCTTTTTACTACATCCATGCCAACATTTGTTATTTTCTGATTTTTAAATTATGGCCATTCTTGCAGTAGTAAGGTGGTATGTCATTGTAGTTTTAATTCAGATTCAATTAGTGATGTTGAGGATTTTTTCATATGTGTCTTGGCCATTTGTATATCTTCTTTTGAGAATTGTCTATTTATGTCCTTTGCCCAGTTTTTGATGGGATTATTTGGTTTTCTCTTGCTGATTTGTTTGAGTTCCTTGTAGATTCTGGATATTAGTCCTTTGTTGGATGGTTAGTTTGTGAATATTTTCTCCCATTCTGTGGGTTGTCTGTTTACTGATTATTTCTTTTGCTGTGCATAAACATTTTAGTTTAATAAAATCACATCTATTTATCTTTGTTTTTGTTGCATTTGCTTTTGGGTTCTTTGTCATGAACTCTTTGCCTATGTCAACATCTAGAAGGGTTTTACTAATGTTATCTTCTATAATTTTTATGGTTTCAGGTCTTAGATTTAACTCTTTGATGCATCTTAAGTTGATTTTTGTATAAGGTGAGAGATGAGGATCCAGTTTCATTCTTCTACATGTGCCTGCTAATTATCCCAGCACCATTTGTTGAATAGGGTGTCCATTCCCCACTTTATGTTTCTGTTTGCTTTGTCAAAGATCAGTTGGCTGTGAGTATTTGGCTTTATTTCTGGCTTCTCTATTCTGTTCCATTGTTCTACATGCCTATTTTTTTTTGCTAGTGTAATGCTGTTTTGGTAACTATAACCTTGTAGTATAGTTTGAAGTCAGATAATGTGATGCTCCAGATTTCTTCTTTTTGCTTAGTCATGCTTTGGCTATGTGGACTCTTTTCTGGTTCAACATGAATTTTAGGATTGTTTTTTCTAGTTCTGTGAAGAATGATAATGGCACTTTACTGGGAATTGCATTGAATCTGTACATTGCTTTTGGGAGTATGGTCATTTTCACAATATCGATTCCACCCATCCATGAGTATGGGATGTGTTTCCATTTGCTTGTGTTGTTGATGATTTCTTTAAGCCATGTTTTGTAGTTTTCCTTGTAGAGATCTTTCACTTCTTTGGTTAGGTATATTCCTAAGTACTGTATTTTATTTTTTACAGCTGTTATAAAAGAGATTGAATTCTTGATTTGTTTCTCAGTTTGGTCGTTGTTGGTGTATAGCAGTGCTACCGATTTGTGTACATTAATGCTGTATCCTGGAACTTTAATGAATTCATTTATTAGATCTAGGAGCTCTTTGGATGAGTCTTTAGGTTTTCTAGGTATATGATTATATCATCAGCGAACAACGACAGTTTGACTTCCTCTTTACCAATTTGGATGTCCCTTATATTTTTCTCTTGTCTGATTGCTCTTGCTAGGACTTTCAGTACTATGTTGAATAGAAGTGGTAAAAGTGGGCATTCTAGTTTCAGTTCTCAGGAGGAATGCTTTCAACTTTTCCCCAGTCAGTATGTTTGTTTGTCATAGCTGGATTTTATTACCTTGAGGTATGTCCCTTCTATGCCAATTTTGCTGAGGGTTTTAATCATAAAGCGTTACTGGATTTTGTCAAATCCTTAATTTCTGCATCTATTGAGATAATCATGTGATTTTTGTTTTTAATTTTGTTTATGTGATATATGACATTTATTGACTTGCATGTATTAAGCCATCCCTACCTCCCTGGAATAAAGCCCACTTCATCATGGCATATGGTCTTTTTGACATGCTGTTGGATTCAGTTAGCTAGTATCTTGAAGAGAATTTTTGCATCTACATTCATGAGGGATATTGTTCTTTAATGTTCTTTTTTTGTTACATCCTTTTCTGGTATTGGAATTAGGGTGATACTGGCTTCATAGAATAATTTAAGGAGATTCCCTCTTTCTCTATTTTTTGGAATAGTTTCAATAGGACTGGTACCAATTCTTCTTTGAATGTCTGATAGAATTCAGCTGTGAATCCATCTGGTCCCGGGCTTTTTTTCTTGTTGGCAATTTTGTTATTACCATTTCAATCTTGCTGCTTGTTATTGGTCTTTTCAGAGTTTCTAGTTCTTCCTGATGTAATCTGGGAAGGTTGTATATTTCCAGGAATTTATTCATCTCCTCTAGGTTTTCTAGTTTGTGTGTGTAGAAGTGTTCATTGTAACCTTGAATTATCTTTTGTTTTTCTGTGGTATTGGTCATGATATCTCCTGCTTCATTTCTAACTGAGCTTATTTGAATTTTCTCTTCTTTTCTTGGTTAATCTCACTTACGATCTATCAATTTTGTTTATCTTTTCAAAGAACCAGCTTTTTCTTTCATTTATCTTTTACATATTTTTCATTTCAATTTCATTTAGTTTTGCTCTGATCTTTGTTATTTCTTTTCTTTTGCTGGGTTTCGGTTTGGTTTGTTCTTGTTTCTTTAGTTCCTTGAGGTGTGACCTTAGATTTTCTATTTGCACTCTTTCAGATGTTCTACTGTAGGCATTTAATACTATGAACTTTCCTCTTAGCACCACTTTTTCTATATCCCAGAGGCTTTGATAAGTTGTGTCACTATTATTGTTCAGCTCAAAGAATTTTAAAATTTCCATCTTGATTTCATTGTTGATCCAAAGATTACTCAAGAGCAGGTTAATTTCCATGTATTTGTATAGTTTTGAGGGTTCCTTTTGGAGTTAATTTCCAGTTTTATTCCACTGTGGTCTGAAAGGATACTTGATATGATTTCAATTTTCTTTAATTTATTGATACTTGTTTTGTGACCTATCATATGGTCTACCTTGGAGAATGTTCCATATGCTGAAGAAAAGAATGTATATTCTGTAGTTGTTGTGTAGAATGTTCTGCAAATATCTGTTAAGTCCATTTGTTGTAGGATATAGTTTAGGATCATTGTTTCTTTGTTAACTTTCTGTCTTGATGACCTGTCTAGTAGTGTCAGTGGAGTATTCAAGTCCCCTACTATTATTGTGTTACCATTTATCTCATTTCTTAGGTCTAGTAGTATTTGTTTTATAAATTTGGGAGCTCCAGTGTTAGGTTCATATATATTTAGGATTGTGATATTTTCTTGTTGGACTAATCCTTTTATTATTATATAATATCCATCTTTGTCTTTGTTGTTATTGTTGCTTTAAAGTCTGTTTTGTCTGATATAAGAATAGCTACTCCTGCTCACTTTTGGTGTCCATTTGCATGGAATATCTTTTTCCTCCCCTTTACCACCCTAAGTTTATGTGAGTCCTTATGTGTTAGGTGAGTCTCTTGAAGACAGCAGATTCTTGGTTGGTAGATTTTTATCCATTCTGCCATTCTGTATCTTTTAAGTGGAGCATTTAGGTCATTTACATTCAATGTTGCTATTGAGATGTGAGGTACTGCTCAACAACAATGTTGTTGCCTTAATACCTTGTTGTTGTTTTTTTTTCTGTTGTGTTATTATTTTATAGACCCTGTGAGATTATGCTTAAAGGAGGCTCTATTTTGGTGTATTTCAAGGTTTTGTTTCAAGATTTAGAACTCCTTTTAGCATTTCTTGTAGTGCTGACTTAGTAGTGGCAAATTCTCTCAGCATTTGTTGGAAAAATACTTTATCTCTCCTTCATTTATGAAGCTTAGTTTTGCTGGATACAAAATTCTTGACTGAGAGTTATTTTGTCTCAGGAGGCTAAAGAAGGGACCCAGTCCCTTCTGGCTTGTAAGGTTTCTGCTGAGAAGTCTGCTGTTAATTTGATAGGTTTTCCTTTATTGGTTATCTGATGCTTTTGCTTCACAGCTCTTAAGATTCTTTCCTTTTTCTTGAGTATAGATAACCTGATGACTATGTGCCTAGGCGATGATCTTTTCGCAATCAATTTCCCTGATGTTCTTTGAGCTTCTTGTACAGATCTCTAGCAAGGCTGGGGAGGTTTTTTCTCAATTATTTCCTCAAATAAGTATTATAAACATTTAAATTTTTTTCCTCAGGAATACCAGTTATTCCTAGGTTTGGTCATTTAACATAATTCCAAATTTCTTGGAGGCTTTGTTCAGTTATTTTTTTTTTCTTTGTCTTTGTCTGATTGGGTAAATGTGAAAGCCTTGTCTTTTGCTCTGAAGTCTTTTCTTCTACTTTTTCTAGTCTATCATTGAAACTTTGCACTGCACTTCGTATTTTTTAAATGTGTTTTCCGTTTCCATAAGTTGATTATTTTTTCTGTATGATATCTATTTTTCTAGAGAATTTTTCATTCATATCCTGTATTTTTAAAATTTTAATTGACTTTTACCTTTCTGTGGTATCTCCTTGATATACCACATTTTCTTTATTCAATCTACGTTGAAATGGGCTTTTAGGTTGATTCCATGTCTTTGCTACTGTGAATAGTGTTGCAATAAATGTATGTATGCATGTGTCTTTTTGGTAGTACAATTTATATTCCTTTGGGTATATACCCAGTAGTAGGATTGCTGGGTGCAATGGTAGTTCTGGTTTTAGTCCTTTGAGGAATTGCCACACTGCCTTCCACAATGGTTGAACTAATTAACACTCCCACCAACAGTGTATAAGTGTTCTCTTCTCTCTGCAACCTCAGCAGCATCTGTTATTTTTTGACTTTTTAGCAGTAGCCATTCTGACTGGTGTGAGATGTTATCTCATTGTGGTTTTGATTTGCATTTCTCTAATAATTAGTAATATTGAGCATTTTTTTCACATGCTTGTTGGCCACATGTATGTCTTCTTTTGAAAACTATCTGTTCAGGTATTTTGTCCACTTTTTAATTTTTTTTTTTTGCTTGTATGTTTAAGTTCCTTGTAGATTCCGGATATTAGCCCTTTGCCACATGTACAGTTTGCAAATATTTTCTCCCATTCTGTAGGTTGCCTATTTGTTGATAGCTAGAGAATTTTTTTATAGCTTTAAATGCTTTCATTTCAAAAGAAAAAAAAGTGAGGCTGGGCAAGATGGCTCACACCTGTAATCCCAGCACTTTGGGAGGCTGAGGCAGGTGCATCACTTGAGGCCAGGAGTTTGAGACCAGCCTGGGCAACATGGCGAAACCCTGTCTCTACTAAAAATACAAAAAATTAGCCAGGAATTGTGGCGTGTGCCTGTAATCCCAGCTATTTGGGTGGCTTAGGCATGAAAATCACTTGAACCTAGGAGGCGGAGGTAGCAGTGAGCCAAGATTGTGCCACTACACTCCAGTCTGGGTGACAGAGCAAGACTCTGTCTCAAAAAAAAAAAAAAGGTGAAATTTAATAAGCTAAGGGTAAAACTTGCTAGAAAAGAAACAAAACTGATCTAAGGAGATTAAAAGTAATGAGATAACAGACTAAAACCCTAGAAAAGCAAAAAATAAATATACTATAATTTAAGTTAATATAGCCAAAAATTCATTGACACATCTCAAATGAAACTGATCATGAAGAAAAAAGGCAGAACAAAAAAAATCTTAGGTATAAAAAGGGGTCAAAATCCAACATAGTAGAGTTAGTGAGACAATAATAAATTTTATATTTTGCCCACAAACTTTAAAACATATAGAAAATGAACATGTTATTCAAAGAGAAATAAAAAAATCAAAGTAGCCCTATAACTTGAAAAAAAATTGCTCAGTAATCAACAATCATCCTGGAATGAAAACACCTTATTAAATGACTTTGTAATTTCTACAAAACTATAAAGAACAGACTATTTCAGTCCTATACAAAGTCTTCAAGGTGACAGAAAAAAGGAGAAAACATTCCAACTCATTTTATAGTATTAAATAACCTTGATATCAAATTTGGACATAGTAAAATAAAAGTAAATCAAAGTCCAATCCACTTATGAACAGAGATATTAAAGTATTAAGCAAAATATTGGTAAATTGAATCCAGAAAGAATATATAATAGTGTAATAGATCATGTTGAAAATGTTTTATCTCAGGAATTTGTGGTCAGATTTATGTTAGAAAATCTAATAATGAATTTATTGCATTAATAGAAAGTAAAAATAAAAATGACAATATTCTCAATAGATTTAGAAATATCATTTGATTAAAAGTTCTTTGGTAAATTAGGAACAGAAGAGGAAATCTACTTCAAGCTGCAGCAAATAGTTTATGTAATGGTAAAATGTTAGAAACATTCTTTGTTGAATCAGATATAACACAATGTTCTGAAGGTCCCCAAAATGAAATGAGCAAAAATTGTGCATGGGACTTCTCCAAGGGCTATTGTTATGGTAACTGTGGTTTAAAGACAACAACAAGAGATGAAGTCCTGAACTGGTAAATCAAACCTACCCATTATCTTCTGTGGAAGGTCATTTTTTCCTTCTTCAGTTCTCCAGATTTTATCTGAATATTTTGAGTAAATAAGAGTTGAAGATGTTATTCTAGGATGGTTGGCTTAGGAGTTAAGTGACTCTAACTCTGAGCTGCCGGCAGTAGCCAAGCCTGGGTGGTTTCATATTCTATAGGAGTGATGGATCTGGAGCTAATCTCCGTGTTCATAAAATTCTTGACATCCAGATGCCAGCAGTTCACAGAAATATTTATCCACAGTGCTTATGAGGGGAAGCTCCTCATCAGGGACCTCCCTAAATCTCTCTAAGGCTGTAGCAGAGTAACGAAGATTTCTCAGTGTCTGAAGGGAATTGACTCTGGTTCTATGTGATCCCTAGTTTCCTTGGTCTTGTTAAACAGTGAACAGCTGTAGAACCTGGCTGAGCTCCCTGGGGAGGCTTTTATGGGCTGTGCTTGGGATGATTCCCTTTAAACCACTGGGAATATTGAGCTGTGCCTTTGGGGCGTGAATAGTGATAAATGGCATGTGGGACGTGGGTAGCCTTCTGGGGAACAACCCATTCTTTCCTTCTTGACTGTCCATCTCTTAGGCATCACAGTGTTCTCTAACTTTTCCTCTTATCTTAAAATAAGTTAGCAATCTAGATTGTCATATGTAAACTTCCAGCTTAAAATGGTGCCAACTAATTAAAACTGCAGTGTTTCACTGTGTTGGCCAAACAACAATTGCTTGGTATGTATGATTTGTATGTGTGTATTTGTATGTATGATTTGTGAGCCAACATTTGTAACCCCTGTACTAGGTTAATATTGGCTGGGAAGGGCCATATTTGTCCTGTTCACTGTTATATCCCTAGCACTTAGCACAGTGTCTAACATGGAGTAGGAGTTCTGTAATTGATGAATAATAGAAAAATCAGCCCAGAAACATTGTGAAAGAGGAAATGAGAGGAGTTTAACTGGGCTTTTGAAAGCTATCACCAGTTTCTCTTCTGGGTGTTCACAAACCATTCCTTTTACAATCTAGAATAATGCCAAGTGACATAATCCACTTTTTTTCTCTTTAGAAAATTAGAATGCTATTTACCTTTACCTATTCTAGGCTTCCAAGGCTCCTCAACATATTTTTAGAGGCCACTGGTGTACCTAGAATAATTTTATTTGCAAGATTTCTGAATTCCTTCATTTTAATCCAGTTAGAAACTGGAACATATTGGGAACAGGCAGATTTCTTACAATCTCCATACCTATCTAACCAATTTTATTCTAACCTTTTCAACATGGAGACCATTCTCCTTGAAAAGGCAGAAGAAAAACAGAAATTGAGCTGCATTTTCTCTTTGTTATCCATTAACATTACACCATCATTTCTAAGTTAGTGACTGAAATTATTATTATTATTGTTAATAACCCATAACCTAATAAATTCCAAAGAATGATCGCATACTTGGCCTGGAATAGTTATTGCAATTTAGCGAAGGAATATCCTGGATAAAACTTGAACCAAAACCAAATAGGACAGATGGTTTTATTCATTTATTCAACAACTATTTATTGATCATCTGTTATATGTCCAGAAGTATGCTAGGTGCTATGGACAAAGAGTTATGTTTCTGACCTGGAGGAGCTCACAACTTAGTGGATGGGGAGGGGTGGGATGAGGAGTTGGAGAAGTGAGATAATCATCAGACAGTTTAGTACTAGGAAAGAAAGTGGTGATTGTTAGGAGTCAGAATGAGCCATTAAAAATGATTTATTTTTATTCTTTGGTAGGGTTTTGGCTTAATAGATCAAGGAGCACCGTAGAGGGAATATGTCTGGATTTTAGCAAAACACTATAGTCTTTTATTACCTAACTTATAAGATAAATATTCAGTAAAATATTATGACAAGCAAAACTTAAAACATGGACTGAATCGTAGTACAGTGAGGTAAAACTTATTTTAGTACAATGTGTTGAGTATCAAAAGGTTGATTAATACTTAGGTACTAACATGAAGGGATGTCTTTCATGGTACCACGGGGCTCTGTCCTTGACTGTCCTCTTCATAAACCTAGTGAAGAAATGGACGACATTCTCATCAAATTTACATGACACAAAAATCTGGGAGGGAAAATGAGGGTTATGGATGATATTTAAGACTTAAAGAAGTGCTAACAAGTTGGAATGACATGCTTAAAGCAGATGAAATGTAATACAGAAAAAGACACATTTAAAAAATTCGATTGCATAGTACAAGATAGAGAAGAGGTGAGTAAGCAATAATTCACATGACAAATCCAGAAATTTTTCTTGACAATGAGCTCAATTTTAGCCAATAGTTTGATAAGCCTACCAGAAAGTTAATGCATTCTTATGCTATGCTAGTTAAAGTATAATATGAAAATATGCTTATGCATATGGCTAATTTAGCAAATACCAAACTATGTTAAAATTATTTGTTTAGCATGTCTTGCACTAGATTGTGAAATTCTTAAATAAAGAGACTGTGAGTTGTTTATTTTCATATTCCCAAGATTTAGCTCACTTCTTGGAATGTTCAAGGAATAATTGTCAAATGACTAACACATAATTATTATGTGTAGAGGCTGCTCTAAGAACTTTAATGTAATTAGCTTAATTACACCTATTGAGGAAAGTAATAGTATTATTTCCATTTTACAGTTGAGAAAACCAAGTCCTCCATATGTGGCTTATGAATTAGAGGGTGCAGGAAGGCAAAATATACAAAAACTTTCTGAATATCAATATGGAAAATAGTTTTAGATTTCTTCCTTCAAGGTTTTCAAAAGACACAAGCAACTTGTCCAATGTCACATGCCTATAAGTGACAGAGCTGAGAGCTGAACCCCCTGAAGTCAAACTTTTAAGCTTATGTTCTTACACACTTTGCTTTACTACAGTGTTTACATAATGATATGCTGTTGGACTGAATGCCTCAGAGCATAGTAAGGTTCAAGGGTTAATGGAGATACTTTTCTTTCCTTTCTCTTTTCTTCCCTCTCTCCCTCCTTTTCCTTCCTTCTTTATCCTTTTATAAAAAAGTATTCAAATCAGCTTATAAAAATAAATGCAACCTTTTTTTTTAACAGAGAAATTCTGGCTAAGGGAAAATAGGGGTAGGTAAATAAGATGGAGCCACGGTAAGGTTAGTACACAAAACACATACAGTGAGGTCCTATCTCTGTAACATTCTTTGTGACTTCTCAACTCCATGTTTGTAGAGCTCCTTTTTCTCACCTTCTATTGCATTTCTTGTCTACATGATGCATTTGGCACTCCATCATATATTTCTAATACTTTTGTGGGTGTAGCTTTCATTTTCTCAATAAGATTATATGCTTCTTGAGGCAGGAACCTTGTCATATCATCTTCCATATGCTTTTGGACCTTAATATAATACTAGATTTACAGTAGACTCTCTCTAAACATCTGTTGAATTGAAAGGACTTTTAATTATCGAGAGTTAATCAGCATCTATTTCTGAACTTTTCTCAAATCCTTGTTTCTTTCCTTTCTCTTTCTGTTTTCCTGGAACCCCAGGCAGAATTAATGATTCTGAGTGTTCTTGCAAAAACACAAACAAAAACAAAACAAAAAAAACCTGTATATTTTAACTATAAAACTTTGAACTGCTAGTTATATTTCTGTTTCCTCCTATAGATTGTGAATTATTTGGCAACATAACTTATTTATGCTCATATTTCACTCTGAGGTAAATTACTAGTAGATACTAGGATTCAATATGTTTGGAAAGAAGGGGAAGAAAAAGAGGAGAGACAGAGGATTATTTTTTTCCCTTTTTGCCATTCTATTGCTGATTATCAGCAATGCCAGAGAGACGGTAGAAGAAAAAATTCAGGTAACAAAATTTTGCATCTTGAAAGAGTCTTAATGAGGGGGAAATAGTTAAAATTATTTGCTCTCATGAGATTTTAGAGTTTGTATGTTTTACTTTTCTATACCCCTTTTTATAAATAGCATAGTAATTAAGAGTATGGAGCTCTACCAACTGGGTTCAAATGCTGGCTATACTACTGCATAGGTATATGACTTTGGGCAAGGCATTTATTTCTCTATGCCCCAGCCTCATCATCTATAAAGTGGAGTTAACAAAAGTATCTATACTTCATAGGGCTAACAGTGTGAATCAACTAAAGATACATAAGTCAGGAATAATTTGGAATGGTGCCTACTACATAAAAAGTGCTATAGAAGTGTTTGCTGTTATCATGACTCCCCTGTTTTTGAGAGATTGAATTTCTTATCTTGGACTGCAAAGTCTGGAATACCAGCTACTGCTAAAGGATCAACTGCTCTTTTTGAGAACTGGAAACACTCCAAGATTTACTTTCAGCCAGGCACTCTGTACTTCCTGCAGCGATGCTGGCCGCAAAAGCAATGCTCATAGAAGATAATGAAGTACCACATGACTGCAAAGTGAAGAATGCCTAACCCCTAGAAACACCCAAAGAAACTTGGTTTAGATTTACCCTATGTTTGAAAGCCTAATAGGTATGAGGCAGGCAAGCATCCAACTAAGGAGTGGCTCAGGCTATGGAGAAGAAACCCTGGGGATGCGAGGATGGCCCCACAGAGCCCCCTGACTCAGCTGTGACATTCCTGACAGCTGGACAGAGGAACTGGCTCCAGGACCTGAATCCAAGTTTACAAATTCCTTATGTTAAAAGTGATGAAACAGAGGCAAATGATGCCAGGCTAGATTTTTATTCTTGTAACAACTTAACTTGGTGTAGTCTATTGAAGTTTATAAAAGCTCTTTCCAATACGTTATCTCATTGATTTACTTGTGAAAGATAAAAGACAGGTACCTTTATTAAAAATTCATAACATAAGCATAAATATCAAAAGTATCATACACATTTACATATTACCCTCAAAATCATTATCAGTCTGTCTTTCTCCTCTTATTCAATGGGGTACTGTTTTTCTTAGAGATATGGAAATATTACTTCTTGGGTCCAGAAGTAGAAAAATAGATTAAGGAAAACGGAATTATTGAAAAGTTTATCTCAGCTAGATGAGAAGAACAGTATTGGTTCCAGAAACAGAGCTCAAATGTTTAGATTTGGCTATACAGCCTCAGCCTGTGCAGAAAGTGATGGTAGACACATGCCTCCAATCTGATGGTTTGCAGCTTCAATCTCACCCCAAACTCTGATTGGAATCTACTCCAGATCCCATCTTGCCCAAGCTTCCCAAGATACTCACAATTCCAGATACTGTCTACTGCCCATTCTAGATACTCACAATAAGAAGAGGTAATTGAGGAGCAAATAGCCAGCAAATTCAATTCCAATCAATCCAATTCAGCTTTATTGAATTAAATTCAGTTAAACATACCAGTATTGACCTCCTTATGAGCTATATGAATGTACTAATAAGCTTGGTTTGGTATTGAGCATACAAAAATATTAATATATTATTCCTGCCTTTAAAGAGCTCATAATTTAATGAATTAGACTTACACAAAGCTAATAAAAGCCAGGTTGTAGGGTATCTTATAAGAGACACAAATAAAATGGGCAATGGTAACACAGAAGAAAGAACAGTTTTTGCTGATGGGGCAAGTTAAGTGCCCTGATATACAACATTTCGTATAATCCCATAAAGTCATCAAGGTAAAAACTGATTATCCCTGTTTCAGCCATGGGGCAACTGAACCTGAGACAAGTTGCTCAAAGTTATGCAGGAAGCGAGGGAACTTAAACTTGAACTCAGGTCTTCTGAAGTTGAAGCTTGTGATTTGCTCACCAAAGTTTCACTGACGATCCCAGTTCCTGATGATGGATTTGTAAACTTCCACTATAGGGTTCCTAAGACTATACATACCATGGAAAGGCAAATAACTTATGCTTAGATGGCCATGGGACTACCTTGATGCTACTTCTGGGGGAAACTGTGAGTTAACTAAAGATATATAATTTAGGAATAATTTGGAATGGTGCCTGGTGTACATAAAAGTGCTATAGAAGTGGTTGCTATTATCGTGACCCCTATTTTTGAAAGATAGAATTTCTCAATCTTCATTTCTCAGTGAAGTCTTGTAGCTGGATGACAAGTAAGGCCATGCTAGGGAAATGTAAGTCTCTGCTTGGAGTCCACTCAATAAAGAAGAGATGCAAAATCCCAGAAATCAGTCCCAGGAATGGGCTGTGCTCCCTGATCTCATGTAGTGCTTCTGTATGTGCAACAGATACTGATAGTGCACACCTGTACCACTGCCACCATAGCAACAAGCCTGTGGGGTGTTGGTGTGTGTGTGCGTGTGTTTTCAGGCAGAACAAGTAATGCTATGGACTTGTTCTAGAACCATTTTTCTGTAGACTGTTCATGGCACTCACCTTAGGAAGTTAATACTTCTAAGTGATGCCTAGGCAAACTGCCAGTTGTTTTTGCTTATCATTAATATGTGCTTCTGATTTGGTTACCATGGTTACAGGAAACTTCAGCGATGGCTTTCATTCAAATCAGCCATCCTGTCTTTCATCCATGGTGAATGTTGTACTCTGACCCAGCATTCCAGTCTGGTCCCATCCAAGCAAGGAGCCACATCCCTATGTGTTGTTATAGTTTTCAAGGGTAGTAAATTGTGTAAGAGAGCCCTATATTTTTTTAAAATTATGGTGTACTTTTATAATTAAGTGAAATGCTACCTCTTAAAAATAAAACAGGATATTTATTCCTAATGGGAGCCTCGAACCCACTTCTAGGAGGGGCCATTAACCTCCAGTGGTGAGGACTTTACCCCCAAGGGGAAAATTAATTTTCTTTGCATTTTTCCTCCAAAGCAATCAGAATTCATCAGAACTACTCTCCTTCATCACTACATAGTGGGGGATCCTAAATATTATGATTGGTCTCAACTTTGTTTATTATTACCAAAGGCAGAATCACCACCAACCCATGAAATTACTTCCCATTTTAGCAGGATGACCTTTAGAACTGCCAGCCCTCAAAAAAGTGCCTGGGGAATCCTTAGCTCATTCTTCTGATTTGATGCCTAGCTGCCTCTGCCTGTGATATATGAGGCATTCACAGAAGGCACCAGCTAAGATGCTGCAAGCTTGAAAACAGGCATGTGCTTCATGGGTCTATAATCAGCTCCCCACGGGCTTTCCTTCACCATGGCTTCTCCCCTTCAGCACGTGCTACTCGTGGAGGTTGTTGGTAGGGCCTTTAAATGTACTTCTCCAACTCAAAGCTGCCCTTGCCATACATTTTTCAGTTTCATCTGCATACAAGTATTGGGCAGGGTAGGTGAGGGATCCACTTACAATGATTGGTTTTGGGCCCCACCACCAGGTTTTGATCACAATAAGAAAATGCTCTTTCTCATTATATATCTTATTTTGGTACATCACTCTTTGCAGTGGCTTCATTTTGTGCCATCTGGAAGGGACCACGGATAATTATTTTACTTTGAATTTTTAAAATAGGAACCCCTTATTCGGCTCCCCTAAAACTCAGGCAGCAGGCAGCTCTGGCAGTCCCCCAGAGCAAATAATGACTTGGTATTTCAATATTCATTCTGAGCATTGTCTATTCCCCTGGGAGGTCAGGCACATGGCCCTCTAGAAATCAAATAGCAATAAAATCCAGTTTGAGCTGGTCAAAGTTAAGACATTTCGGGGAATGTGGGACTGTTTTTTTCTACAAGCATACATCTGACCACACCACTGTCTGTAGCTTCTTCTCAAGGACAACAAGTAAAGTTGCTATATTCAGGAATGAATCTGACTTGGGCAAAAGGGCTCAAATTAACTAGTTCCTTGCTTGCCAACCAAATATTTCCCAGAGCCAAAGTCACAGTGAGGATGTCTAATGAGGAAAGAAGAGGTAACAATTCTTATTTGCCTGCAGCCTGATTTCAGCTGGGAAAAGTTTAATTTAGTGCTTGTGTGGGCGGGCATGTGCAAATTTGCAGAATAACTTGCATTAACTGTTTATTTACTTGTCCTTTGGAATTTGGCATGCAGCCTGGCAGCCAGTCACTGGCCAACACAGCAAAAGTGGGGAGTAAGGAAAGTTTATTTTAGACAACCCTGCTGCCTCTTTCTGCTCCTTCTTTCCACATCTGTGGCATTCCCTCCCCCAGGTGTCCTGAGCTATTCTGTTCTCTCTCTCTCTCTCTCTCTCTCTCTCTTGCTGTCTTGCTCTCTATCTCTCAGATTTGCTCTGGAAAATATGAATAAGTCATTTGTTCTAAGTTATGAGACATCATCCCAAGGGAACAATAACATCTTTTTTATTCAGCAGTATTAGAAAATGAGGTATTCTACAAAAATAAACTTTCTAGATAAATAAAAATGATAATTTTAAGTGCCAATTAAAAAATTAATTGGCTTGGATAGACACATTTAAAAATGCATTATTTGTATTACTGTCTTCCTTCACAGAGTGCTAAAAATTATAATGAACCAATTGTGTAGCATTTGGCACATTACAAAGTGCTTTCATATACATTTTCTCATTGATTTTTCACAAATTTAAAAGGAAATGTATTAATTCGTTTTCACGCTGCTGATATAGACACACCTGAGACTGGGTAATTTATAAAGAAATAAAGAGGTTTAATGGACTCACAGTTCCACGTGGCTGGGGAGGCCTCACAATCACGGCAGAAAGCAAAAGGTATGTCTTACATGGTGGCAGACAAGAGAGAATGAGAACCAAGTGAAAGGGGAAACCCCTTATAAAATCATCAGATCTCGTGAGACTTATCCACTATCATGAGAATAGTATGGGAGGAACCACCTGCATGATTCAGTTATCTCCTACAACATGTGGGAATTATGGGAGCTACAATTCAAGATGAGATTTGGGTGGGGACACAGCCAAATCATATCAGGAAGATACTGGGTTCGTGTTTGTGGTGTGGGAATTATTGTCTCAAGTATGAGTTGCTATGCTGTAATTCATGCTGTACTGTAATACAATGATGTCATATGTGTCTATTCAGGGTGTACAATATTTGCCCCTTTCTCAGGTCCCAATTTGCTTGTTATGCTTTCTGGTCCTTGTGGCTGCTACCTCTGTAGGATCAACTCCTATTTCTCATTGCAGGAGATCTTATATCCAGCAGCTTAGACCATCCAGTTTGGTTTCATATATATATGCCTCCTTCAATTAACTGCTTCTAACTTCATGCAGGCTGGGAAATCAGATGAATTAGTTTATTATAATAGTGTCTTCAAATAAGACCAAAGAAGCTATCCATTTATTTCAGCTTGGCCCTCACACTGACTTAATTTCCAAAATACAAAGGTTTAATATTTTCCTGTCTGACCACATTTTCTCAGGCCATGACCCTGTTTCGACCTCGTGTCAGTGATGCTCATGATGCCACAATTATGATTCTCAAATTTCTTTACTTCTGAGAAAACTCAACTATTAGCTTTCTCTGATTCTGTTCCCAGCCTGCTGAATGTTCCTCGGGAAGATCAGAAAACCATGTTGAATAGTACATTATAACTTAAAGATTTGCGAAAGCAGTGTATTATTTATAGAAAATATAGAAGGTGAATTTTGACATGGTCCCTTTCTCAATAAAGGAAATAAATCACCAAGTCACCTATAATCCCCATACTCCAACCCAAGCTCTGTTGGGAGGTTTGGCCTATTTCCCTTCAGTTCTGTTTCTATGTGCATACATGCACATGCATGTGTGTGTCTGTGTGTGCATTTAGATAGTACTTTCATTTTTTTCTTCTTGTTTTTTACTTTTTTATGTCATTGGCATGTTCCCTTGTCATTGTATGTTTTTTAAACCTATTATATTTAATGATTACATTATAATTTGTCAAGTAGTTGTATCACACATATTTTTATGATAATTATGTCTCTATTATCATATATGTAGCTTTTTTATTTTTTATGGTTTGTGATATTATAAATAACTGCAGAAAACTTTTATATTTAGGACATTTTCTCTAATTAGCATTGTTTCCTAAACTCCTTAACGTTGAAATTACTGGATCAAATGGCAAGAACATTTTAAAAACTTTAAGTCTTTAGAATCTTAAGTCTTTTCTTCTTCACTTACATTTTTATCTTTTCCTATTAAATATGCTACTAATTGAACATTATCTTGTGTCTACTTTATGTCAAGCACTAGGGATGACAAGGGGAATAACACATGGTCCCAATCCACAAGAGATCCTCAGTTTGCTGTTATCCTGTGATCAGTGCCACAATGAGATAGCATTTACTTGGAGTAGCAGTGACACAGAGGAGAGTCTATCTAGCTTTTGACAGAGGAGACCAGATGTGTGCATTAAATTTTGAAGAATAAGCAGGAATTCATCAGGCAAAGGCACAGATCCTGGAGAATCATGCTGTGTTCTGAAAATTACAAGTACTTCATTATCACTGGAACATAGCGGGGTACAAATAAAATAAGAACATCTGCTACAATTTATTGCAAGTTGTGCAGCAAGTATTTGCTAAATATTTTATTGACATCATCTCCATCAATCTTTACAACAACCTTGTGAGGTAGGTATTACTAGTCTCGTTTTAGAAAGGAAGATTACTTAGTCATTCAATATGGATAAGTAGTAGAACTTGTATTTGAACACAGGTGCACATGACTGTATAGCTTGTGCACCTAATCATCATGTTGCACTACCACTTGGATACAAATAGAGTTATGGGAGCTGAGGCTGGTAAGTAAAGAAGGATTAGCTCATATAGGTCCTTCTAATTCATGCTAAGGAGTATGGGCTTTTTGTTCCCCTAATGCAGAAGATAGGTTATTTCCTCTTTTGTTCTCATCAGACTTGTATAGATTTCTATTGCAACACTCATTATACATATTGCTAGTGTTATGTCTCTTCCATTGAACTGAGATCCTCAAGTGAAGGGCTTGTCTCTTTTTTACACTTGTCTTCTCTGTAATTAGCTTAGGGCCCAGCAAAGAGCAGGCATGGAATCAATATGAATGAATGAAGAAATTGTGGATGTGTTTTCTTTTTTTTTGTTATACTTTAAGTTCTGGGAAACATGTGCAGAACATGCAGTTTTGTTACATAGACATACATGTGCCATGGTGATTTGCTGCGCTCGTCAACCCTTCATCTACATTAGGTATTTCTCCTAACGCTATCCCTCCCCTTACCCCTCATCCGCCTACAGGCCCTGGTGTATGATGTTCCTCTCCCTGTGTCCATGTGTTCTTATTGTTCAACTCCCACTTAGGAGTGAGAACATACAGTGTTTGGTTTCCTGTTCTTGTGTTAGTTTGCTGAGAATGATGGTTTCCAGCTTCATCCATGTCCCTGCAAAGGACATGAACTCATCCCTTTTTATGGCTGCATAGTATTCCATGGTGTATATGTGCCACATTTCCTTTGTCTAGTCTATTATTGATGGCATGTGGGTTGGTTCCAAGTCTTTGCTATTGTGAATAGTGCCACAATAAACACATGTGTGCATGTGTCTTCATAGTAGAATGATGAAATTGTGCATTTTTAAGCCAGAACATTGATGTGCTGGAGCAGGCTCTTTCTGGCTTATAATTGTCAATCATTATTTTTTCAGAAATTATCTGAGCTTGTTGTTAAACACAGCCATATTAAAAACTAAATTATATAAGCTTAAAATGAAATATATTATTAAAATCAAAGGTAACACACACTGTCAAGACTCATAACAATTATTTTACATAATGTATGCTCTCGAGGGTATTTCACCTATTGCCTTTGTATGGTGGAAATATTCTACAATAGTGAACATCTCTTTTCACCTCTTTACTCACATTGGTAACTTGAAATTGTTCATAGTGCTAACCATCTCTTCTTTTAAAACTCCTCCTTAGGTTTTGTGATATTCATTGCGCTAATTTCCCGGTTTCTCTGACCATTCCTTTTTCCTTTACGAGTTCCTCTCTAACCTGTCTTTTAAAAGTTATTTCTTTAGTCCTCTTAAATCTTCTTGCTTTTCATCAGTTTTATCTACTTCCAAGGCATCAACTTCTGTCTCTATACAAATGACTTTTATGTTCTTATATCCAACATCAGCTTTTCTTTTTAGCTGCAAATGCGTATCTCATTTCCAACTATCTGCTGGATATCTTGAACTAGGTATTCTAAAATATGTCTCAGACTTCACCTATCATATAACTGAGAACAGTCCCCCATCCCTTGCTGCCATTCTGACTTCCATAATTATGTTGATGACAACTCCTTTATTTAACTTAATTATCTGGGCTTGAATCCTTAACATAATTTTTGTCTCCTTCCTATCATTTCCTCTTGACATTTTTCTTAATCTTTATCTGAGAGTCTTTTCCTTATGTTTTCCTTTCTACTTAATGTGGTACAGTTGAGATAGCTTGACTACATTTTGTCTTCTACTATAGTTACTTATGCATTTGTCTTACACTTCTTAGATTAAAAAGTTTTTTAAAAGGCAAGAACCAATATTTAGAACATGCTACCTTACATTGCAAGAGGGACTTCTAGATGTGATTAAATTAAAGACTTTGAGATGGGAAGATTATCCTGGATTATTGGAGCAGGCCCAACATAATCACAAGAGTCCTCATAAGACGGAATCAGGGGGTATGAGTCTGAGAAGTGAGGACAGAAGATGAACTCCAGCATTACTTAGGGGACAGGGGCCACAAAATGCAGATGATTCCTGCAAGCTGGAAGAGGTAGAGAAATGAATCCTCCCCTAGAGACTTTGGAAGAAGCACAACTCTGCTGTCATTTAGATTTTAGCACACTGAGACTGATTTTGAACATCCGACCTCTTGAACTGTAAAATAATAAAGATAATAAAGTTGTGTTGTTTTAGTCCACTAAATTTGTAGTAATTTTTTACAGTAGTCATAGAAAACAGATTCGAGGGATCTTGCTGGAAAGTACATTGTAATATTAGATGATGTCAAAGGCATCAGTTCTTAATGGTGGAATTTGAAGTACCTGTAAATCTTTAATAAGATTTTGACTAATGTGATCATGTATATTAATTATCTATTGCTGTGTAACAGAGTACCCCTAAAACTGGTGACTTAAAACAACAATAGGCATTTATTATTTCTCAAAATTTATGTGGGTCCTAAACTGAGAGATGGTTGGCTGGTTGATTCTGGCTCATGATCTCTAAGGTTGCAGTCAAGATGTTAACCAGATTTTCAATCCTCTGAAGGCTGAGTGGGACTGGAATATTCACTGTCAATGCTGAGATTGATGCTAGTTGTCAGTATGAGGCCTTTGTTTCTCTCCACATAGGCTTTTTCATAATAGGACTTCTTGAGCACCCTTAAAACAAGGCGGCATGGACTTCCTCCAGATCATGAAATCCAAGACACAGAAATCAGCAGAAGCCTTCCTTTTTATAACCTAGCCTCAGAACTCACAAAGCAACAGCATCATGTCCATTATATTATATTTATTAGAAATGATTCACCAAGTCTGCCCCACATTCAAGGGGAGGAGGATTAGACTCTCCCTTTTGTTAAAGAACTTGGGGATATGTTTTAAAATCACAACATGCCTTAGAAACATAATAGCTAGAGCAATTACCCATTAACACACATATGGCATCTTGAATTTCACAATAGTATATAAAATAACGTATATGAGATAGTATATATTTTTATATACACCATCTCAATTGAGCTTTATAAAAGTTTGGCACAACAGGTTATTATTATTACTACCCCCATTTTATAGAGAAGGAAAGTGGAGTTTAGAGACCTAAAGAAATTAACCAAATCTAGTTTTGTGACTCGAAAACTCATGCTCAGTTTCATCTTCTACTTTCACTTTTTGTTTCACAGTTGCTTCTTTTCCCCAAAGCACAGATATCCTTGGTGAGACATAGATGTTGTTGTTACTATAATTCATATGGTAATCTGCCTCTACTTAATGTCCAGTGACTCTACTGAGAATAAAGAAGAAATGTGCTGATAAGCAACTTCAGCAAGTCTCAGGATACAAAACCAATGTGCAAAAATCACCAGCATTCCTATACACCAGTAACAGGCAAGCAGAGAGCCAAATCATCAATGAACTCCCATTCACAATTGCTACAGAGAGAATAAAATACCTAGGAATACAGCTAACAAGGGACGGAAGGCGCTCTTCAAGGAGAACTACAAACCACTGCTCAAGGAAATCAGAGAGGACACAAACAAATGGAAAAACATTCCATACTCAGAGAGAGGAAGAATCAACATTGTGAAAATGGCCATACTGCCCAAAGTAATCTATAGATTCAATGCTATTCCCATTAAACCACCGTGGGCATTCTTCTCAGAATTAGGAAAAACCACTTTAAAATTCATATGGAATCAATAAAGAGCCTGTATAGCCAAGACAATCCTAAGCAAAAAGAACAAAGCTGGAGGCATCATGCTACCTGACTTCAAACTATGCTACAAGGCTACAGTAACCAATATAGCATGGTACTGGTACAAAAACAGACACATAGACCAATGGAAAAGAATAGAGAACTCAGAAGTAAGATTGCACACCTACAACCAGCTGATCTTAACAAACTTGACAAAAAACGATGGGGAAAGGATTCCCTATTTAATAAATGATGCTGGAAGAACTGGCTAGCCATATATGCAGAAAATTGAAACTGGACCCCTTCCTTACACCATATAAAAAATTAACTCAAGATGGATTAAAGACTTAAATGTAAAACCCAAAACTATAAAAATCCTAGAAGAAAATCTAAGCAATATCATTCAGGACATAGGCATGGGCAAAGATTTCATGACAAAAATGCCAAAAGCAATTGTAACAAAAGTGAAAGTTGACAAATGAGATGTAGCTCAACTAAAGAGCTTCTGCCCAGCAAAAGAAGCTATCCTCAGAGCAAAGAGAGAACCTACAGAGTGGGAGAAAATTTTTTCGATCTATCCATCTGACAAAGGTCTAATACCCAAAGTCTATAAGGAACTTAAATTTACAAGAAAAAAACAAACCCATTAAAAAGTGGGCAAAGGAAATGAACCACTTCTGAAAAGAAGACATTCATGCTACCAACAAACATATGAAATAAAGCTCAACATCACTGATCATTAGGGAAATGCAAATCAAAACCACAATGAGATACCATCTCAGGCCAGTCAGAATTGTAATTATTAAAAAATCAGAGGATGGGCGCAGTGGCTCATGCCTGCAATCCCAGCCCTTTGGGAGGCCGAGGTGGGTGGATCACCTGAGGTCAGGAGTTCAAGACCAGCCTGGCCAACATGGAGAAACCCCATCTTTACTAAAAATACAAAATTAGCTGGGCACAGTGGCGCATGCCTGTAATCCCAGCTACTCGGGAGGCTAAGGCAGGAGAATTGCTTGAACTTGGGAGGCAGAGGTTGCGGTGAGCTGAGAGTGCACCATTGAACTCCAGCCTGGGCAACAAGAGCAAATCTCTGCCTCAAAAAAAAAAAAAAAAAGTCAAGAAACAACAGATGCTGGTGAAGTTGCAGAGAAAAAGGAACGCTTTTAAACTGTTGGTGGGAGTGCAAATTCATTCAATCATTGTGGAAGACAGCATGGCAATTCCTCAAGATCTAGAAGCAGAAATACCAGTTTACCCAGTAATCCCATTACTGGGTATATAACAAAGGAATATAAATCATTCTATTATAAAGATACATACACACATATGTTCATCGCAGCACTATTCACAATAGCAAAGACATGAATCAACCTAAATGGCCATCAGTGATAGACTGGATATAGAAAATGTGGTACATGTACACCATGGAATACTATGCAGCCATAAAAAGGAATGAGATCATGTCCTTTCCAGGGACATAGATGGAGCTGGTAGCCATTATTGGCAAACTAACGCAGGAACAGAAAACTAAACACCACATGTTCTCACTTATAAGTGGGAGCTGAACAATGAGGACACATTGTGGGGGAAACAACACACACCGGGGCCTGTCGGGGGCGGGCAGGGGGTGGGAGAGCATCAGGAAGAATAGCTAATGGATGCTGCTGGGCTTGATACCTAGGTGATGAGTTGATCTGTGCAGCAAACCACCATGGCACACATTTACCTATAAAGCAAACCTGCACATCCTGCACATGCACCCTGGAACTTAAAATAAAAGTTTAAAAAAAAGAGATGTGGGGCCGGGCATGGTGGCTCATGCCTATGATCCCAACACTGTGGGAGGCTGAGGTGGGCAGATCACGAGATCAGGAGATCGAGACCATCCTGCCCAACATGATGAAACCCCGTCTCTACTAAAAATACAAAAATTAGCTGGGTGTGGTGGTGGGCACCTGTTGTCCCAGCTACTCAGGAAGCTGAGGCAGGAGAATCACTTGAACCTGGGAGGCGGAGGTTGCACTGAGCCGAGATTGTGCCACTGCACTCCAGACTGGCAACAGAGCGAGACTCTGTCTCAAAATAAATAAATAAATAATTAAAAAATAAGAGAGATGTAATGCTTATTGCTCATCTGATATGTCCCAGACATGGTGCTGGTCACATACTGGTGACTTCCTTCAGGTTGAGACTTATTCATCTCTCTCTTCTCCTTCTCCCCACTCAAATACTAAGGAGTGGACTTTCAAAGGGCTTGATTTTTGCACTTCTTTTCTCCAGCTATGCTAACTCTTGGATGATGTCATCTAGTCATGGCTTTAAATGCCATCCATACCATGATGTCTCCTAAATTTATATGATCAGCTGTGGCCTCTCTCCAGTGCTCCACACTCACTTACTTAGGTACCTACCAGACATCTCTACTTGGCATATTCAGCCCAGCCTTTACAAAACTGTACTTTTGACTTCCTTTCCCCTTAAACCTCTTCCTTCCCATTCATTGTGAATGAGGCTTATATTCATCCAGTTACTCAGAGCAACAAACTTGGAGTTTTTTTGACTTGTCTCCTTCTCTCATACCTACTTCATCAGAAAATTCTATTAATTTTATCTTCAAAACATCCCCCAATCCAACCACTTCTCAGCATCTCTGTCACTAACCCCCCAGCCTTAGTTATCAACCTCGTGCGTAACCTGTTCTAACTCTTTCTGCTTATATTCTTGTCTGCCCTCCTCTCAGGTCCATTCTGCATGCAATAGTCAGGGTGATCCCTTGAAAATATAAACCATATCTTGTCACCCCTTGCTCAAAATCCTCTAGTGGCTTCCCACAACACTCAGAACAAAGTCTGAACCTTTTTTCAATGTCTCCAAGGCCCCACCCAGTCTAGTCCTCGCACACCTCTCTGACCTCATCCCCGCCACACTCACCCTTGCTTGCTCTGCTTCAACCATAGGGGCAGACTTGCCTTTCTGTGAACACGCCAAGCATGCTGTCACTGCAAGGATTCATACGTCCTGTCCCCTCTGCTGAGATGCTCTTCCACCAGATGGCCACCTGGCCTGCTCCTTTACTTCATTCCAGTTCCTTAATGTCTCAAACAGTCCTTCCCTGGCCACCCTCCTTCCAGCAGGCCTACTCTTCACCCTCCCTCACTTTCTGTCCCCTTATCCCACTCTATTTTTCTTTAGAGCACTTATTAATGCCTGGCATTATACATAGTTGTTGAGTTAGGTGTGGGTTTTTTTTTTTTTTGCCTGTATTCTTTAGTAGAACATAAGCAAGAGCTTTATTTTATTTGTTGAGCTAATAGTAGATATTTAGTAAACATTTTGTGAATGAATTCATGTTTTTACCCTCCTACCAGTACCTAATTCCAAGTCTAGAACATAAGAACTGCTCGATAATGTTTTATTGGATAATCTCAATTATCATAACTAACTTGAGATGTTAATATTCTTCTTATTTGACATAAATATTACATAATTTGCCTAAGGACACCCAGTTGAACAGAAATTTTATTCCTGACCTGACCTCTTCAACTTCAGAGCCTCCGTTATTGCCTCTTCTTCCCAGGATTTCCACTTCCCCATTCTGTGTCTGAGGTGTTGGAAGGGCTCAAATGACAACAAAGGCTCCTCTGCATTGTGTTCATAAAAGAAAGCTAAGGAAAGCTCAGGTAGATGGGATCTGGGTCTCTAGTAACCCAGAGAAACACAGTTGGCAAATTCCAAGTGCCATATCTTCTCATAGGCGCAGGCAATAGCATTCTTGCCATTTTACTCCTCAAAGAGCTGTCTCAAAATGCATACTGTGAGTTTTTTTCTGGGCAATCAACAAAATTCCCCCAAATAGCAGTCTCAGGCCAAGTCCTGAAGGCTTCAGAGCTCACATCCTATTTCAGTTCTCTTCAGATCTTGGGAGTGGGGATGGTGGATAAATGGGGTAGATCTTTAATGACATTCTGCATGCTGTGCAGGCCAATTTCAACATTCCAAAGAAGCCGTGAGTGGGAGTGACTGTGGTTCTTCATACTTATAGGAAACATTAGTGAACCAAATAAATTACTTTTCCAAATGTCTTCATATAAGTAAGCCTCTGAAATAAGGCTATTTGGTACAGGTATCATTTTCTTTGTAACTACTGCTTCCAAGGCTGCCCAATCTAAAGGGTTCTCTTCAGTGGGTACACGTCTTGGATCCCTAACTAGGTTGGTGACCCTTTGAAAGCAGGGATCACAGTATACCTTTCTCTGCTGTCCTGTTTTATTTGCTATGATCAGCATATAAGCTTATCTCTGAGGAGGTGTCTGAAATAATCCAGGCCAAGGTAAAGCCTATATTAGGAAGCTTCCTACCCCACTCTCCCATATCCCATCTCAATCAGGTTTTATAGTCTAGAACAAATTGTGCTGCATTGACCGATTGACTCATATGCCTGGAGGGAGCTCTGGTTACTTGCCCATCAGCCACAGCATTCCCTGAAGGCTTCTTACACAGGTCACATCAGAGAAACTAGGTGTATGGCCAGCAGTCCAGTTTCCCACAGAGACCGAAGCCCCTTCCTGAAATCTAGTTCTGACAATCTGCAGAGTTCATAGCCAGCCTCCTATTCTGGGCTGGGCCCTATTCTCCACCTCAGCCAGCTTGTGAGTGCAATTCTGTATTGACCAGAGCTAATTTGCCCATACCCAGTTAAGTGTAATATCACCTCTACTTGGACTCCCCTGCCACTAGCTCCACCCACTGGTTTGGTTCTGAAGCATCTCATAGTTTTCGATACTGGATTTAGACAGCAAACTCTGGAACTCAGGAACCTGTTGCCCCAGTACTAATTCCAGTTTCTCACTTTTGTTGCTGACCTATGTTACTGAGTTCTTTGCAAGACTTAAAGCTGTTACCAGAGTTATGACAGCAATAAAGCAGGTACTCAACAATACTAGCTAGAATAAAAAATAAGCATTTCTCTGTTGTGAATCTTCATGTAACAAGAAATGTTGGTAACAGAGGTTGATGTTTCAAGCTTCACTTTGTGGAGGAGAAACTAAAGCTTCTCTTATAGGAGAAAGGAAGATGCTGGTAGATTCAGGAGCTGCACTGTGTTTCCAGGTATCCTGCTGGCACCATTTTCAAACCCTTCAATGCCTCTGACTCAAGGCCCTTAAATTTGACCTATCAAGGTACTTTAGATCTCCTTAGCCCTTTAAAGTATTATGGAACAATAAAAACTGGACTACTCTATTCTGTGTCACTTAGCATCGTTAGTAAATCTGCCTTTTATACCCTTTCCAAAGGTGTTAAACGATGACCATTGTCTCAGTTTAAAAGGACAGCTTGAAAAGTTCACTTTATATATGGAGATGGTACTCCTGACCCTAACAGGAGAACATGCACTTACAGTCACTTTTCCAGGAGTGGGGAGCAGCCTGCTCTCCACTCTATGCATTTTCTCACTCAGCAGTGTGAGAACAGTCAGAAAAGCACAGGATCTGTTTGGTTTGAGATCCAGTGTTCTCACTTATTGACACTTTAACTTTTTTTGTTTGTTTGAGACAGTCTCGCTCAGTCACCTAGGCTGGAGTGCAGTGGCATGATCTCAGCTCACTGCAACCTCTGCCTCCCTGGTTCAAACGAGTCTCACACCTTAGCCACTGGAACAGCTGGGATTACAGGCCTGCACTACCACACCTGGCTAATTTTTGTATTTTTTGGAGTGATGGGTTTTGCCATGTTGGCCAGGCTGGTCCTGAGCTCAAGTGATCTGCTCACCTTGGCCTCCCAAACTCCTGGGATTACAGGTGTGAACAACCATGCCCGGTCGACCCTTTAACTTTTGACAAGACATTTAACCTCTTCCAGTCTCAATTTTCTCTGAGGGCTGTTTGTGAAGATTAAATACTATAGTATATATTAAAGAACTTCAACAGTTATAAATTTATTTACCACATTTTTGGATATATTAAAGATAACAATAGCCAAGATCAATAAGATAGTTAGATGTGGTAATGAGATGGAATTTTCCTTTTGTGCAAAGCTGGCTGGCTCATCTGGGCATTAAAACCATAAGGAAGTTTTCTTTGTAAGGAAGAAAACTATCTCAGTGTTTTTTTTGTTTTTTTTTTTTTCGTGAAAGTAGTTCCTAAGACGTACTGTATCTGAGAGGTGACCCCATGAAACTCCAGCAGGAGAAAGAGGAAGTGATACAGGAAAGGGAAGGCATCCAAGAAGGGGTGTGTTATGACACCATCTACCAAAGTGGGTGACGGAAGATTTTTCCCATGGGAAAACCCTAGGAAAGAGCACAAAACACATGCCTTGGAACTATCCTACTGGAGGCTGAGGGAGCTGGGTGTAATTTGTGCACTCACTCCCATTACTCATTGTTGAAATGAGTACTCACTGCTGGAGGTGATGGTGTTAATTCCTGATATTTCCAGCCTGTGCCCTGTGTGTGTGTGAGTGTGTGTAAAGAGGGTGGCTAGAATTCAGCCTTCTAGAAAAACCCTTAGGTACAGAACTCGTAACTGGAGGTTGTGTGCGGCACACTGGGCAGGATACCGACAGAATCTGCTATGAAATTTATCTGTGGTACAATAGTAAAGACATGGAGTCAATCCAAATGTCCATCAATGATAGACTGGATAAAGAAAATTTGGTACACATACACCATGTAATACTATCCAGCCATAAAAAGGAATGAGATCATGTCCTTTGCAGGGACATGGATGAAGCTGGAAGCCATTATCCTCAGCAAACTAATGCAGGAACAGAAAACCAAACATTGCTCATTCTCCCTTATAAATGGGAGCTGAACAATGAGAACACATGGAAATGGGGAGGGAACAACATACACTGGGGCCTGTCAGGGGAGGGTGAGGAGTGGGGAGAGCATCAGGATAAATAGCTAATGCATGCCAGGCTTAATACCTAGGTGATGGGTTGATAGGTGCAGCAAACCACTATTGCACACATTTACCTATGTAACAAACCTGCACATCCCGCACATGTATGCTGGAACTTAAAATAAAATGATCTGTGGTATTTGAACTCTATGCCAGGTACAAAATTAAGTATTTCCCTCTAGTTAATGATGATGAACCCATGGCTCAGAGAGCTCATATCTAGTTCTGTACTGAGTTGTAATCCCCTTGAGATCAGGGATTGGCTGGTACCTCTTACGTTCCCAGTGCTAGACACTGGGCCCCACACCTTACTGATGCTCCTTAAATGTTTGAGCTTGATAATTATGATGATAATTTACACAAAGCCAACTGTTAATGAATGAATTGGGGATCATACTTTTATATCTATGATTTAATTATACTTGACTTTCATAATAACTTTATGAGTTATTATGAGCAAGAATTGTTATTATAAGCTGAATTCTACAGGTGAGAAGCCTGGCAGTAAGTCATGATATATTTAAAAGGCCGAAAATAAAGAGCTAAATCTTTTTATCTGGAAAATATAACTTACAGAAAAGTTACAGTAATGATAAAAGCTAATAGGTGGTCATTCAGAAAACGTAGTCAACAATGCCTGGAAATTAGAAGCAAAATTCCTTTTTATTTAATAAAGAACATTTAATATAAACTTTAAAAATGGTTATATGTGTTTTAATTGTTCTTAAACTGTTTTTGTAAAACTGTTGCCACATTTCCAGCATTTTTATGGAAACTTGAGGGGAAAAAATTACTCTGTGAACTTTTCCTTTTCTTATTAAGGCAAATAAACAAATAAAGATGAAACTCTGTGCATGCATCTGAGACCCAGATAAGGGTTCCTTTGTCGCTCTCACTAATATAGAAAAATCTATTTAAGTTTTCTTACTTCCCCTTTCCTTTCAAACCTGATCCAGTTAGTCTTGGCTCCCACCCCCTCCTTCCCCAGTTATAAAACCAAACAGAAAGTTTGTACTGAAGGAACAAGTCCCTGCAGTGACTCAGAGGAAACAAGCATTTATAAACCATGTTTCCCTAATGCCTCAGTACAAACATGGCTGTGGCCCAATTCCAGATTGGACAAGGCAACACTCACTCGTGTGGCCCCAGCAAAACTGAGTGTCAGAGGGGGCTAACCAGATACAAGACCTGAGCTGCAAATGGCCATGAGGCAACACTACACCTTGGAGATCTTTCATCACCAAGAATCAAAGCAACGATGGCTGAAACAAAGTCAGGCAAAGAAATGTTGGACTTTGCTGGAATGGAACCTTCTCTTTGAATTTTCTATATAGGTTGGCCCGGCTGCAGCTTCCATACTAGCTAATCCCTTCTTAGTGGTGTCTGCGAGTTGTTTTCTTTGTATAGTATCTTTGCCCTAGGTTCTAGGTAGACCATATCTGCTTGCAATACAAAGGGTTACAAGGACAGTTTGGTTTTGGCTGTGGAGTCAGTCACATCTAGTTTTGAATCTCAGTCCACCACTTCATATTTTCACTTGACAAATGTTTACTAAGGACCGATTTTGTGCCAGCCCTGGTTCTAAGTGCTGAGAATGAGGAAGTGAGCAAGATAGTCAGGGTCCCTGCTCTCCTGCTGTTACATGCTAATTGGAAGAGCTATGAGAAACAAAAACAAAACCAGAGAGATTGTCTGGCAGTGATGGTAATAATGCTATGGAAATAAAATTAGAGAGTTAGGTTGGGTGAGCAGGGAAGGCCTTCACAAAATGGTGAGGAGGAGGCTTCTGTGAAGAGATTACATTTAAGCTGGGAGCTTAATCACATGAAAGAGCCAGTCAGGATAAGAACACTCCTGGCACACACAAAATCCTGGAAGAGGAATAATCTTGGCCTATCTGAGGAACAAAAAGAAAGCGCATGTGGTGAGTGAAGGGAGAGTAGTATGAGAAAAGGCTGGACAATGTGGTAGATGAGAGATGGCCCCTCACTCTTAAAGATGCCTCCCATAGACATGTGGGTCTATTTCCCCTCCTCTTGAATCTGGCCTGGCATCTGACTGTTGTGACCACTACAGCATGGCAGAAGTGATGTGGTGCCCATCCTGAGCCTAGTCTTTAAGATGACTGGCAGCTTTTATCTTTGTCCTCTGTGGCCCTAAACTGACATGTAAGAAGGCTGAAAACCTGCTGCAGGGCCACATGGACAGGCCCTGAGAACACGTGAAGAAAGGGCCTCAGCTGAGCCCAGCCTTTCAGCTGCCCCTGCCAAGGTGCCAGACAAGTGAGTGATATGGTCTTGGACCAGCTTAGCCACAAACTTAATACCACCACGTGACTCCAGTAAAGGCCACATGAGACAGAAGAACCATCTAGCTGAGCCTTGCCTGAAGTCCTAACACAGACAAAAATCATGTGATCATGTGATACAATTCAATGGTTATTGTTTTAAGCCACTAAATTTTGGGGGTAGTTTGTTTCTTAGCAAATGATTTCCAGAAGAGAGAGAGAGAGAGACAGAGAGAAAGAGACTGTAGCAATACTACTTTGACCTTGATCCAGGATAAAGAGTTTGGCCTGAGATGGATGAGAAATCATGGGAGGGCTTAAGCAGAAGGTGTAGAGCTTATAAAAGGTATATTGTGAAAATTATATTATATATAAATAATGATAGTTTGCCTGTTTCCATTTCAATAAGAATTGTATATTGTTGCTTTTATTTTTCTTGTTTTATCCCATTATCTAGGGTTTCTGGTTAAATGTTTAATGGAAGTGGTATTATCAGGAATTTTTGTTTTAATCTTCATCAAAAATGGAAGCTTTAACCTTAATTCTAATACTAAATGTTAATCTTATTCTAGACTGGATATTGGATATTGGACTGGTAATTACACTACTAAATTTGATATTTAAACTAAATCTTTTGTTGACACTCTTTTTTGTTGTTGTTAAGTCTTTGGAAGTTTCCTTTTATTACTGATGTGCCAAATTCTTTTTTAATCACAAATAGATTTTGGAATTCATTAAACTTTTTTCAGCCAAAAGAAAGCTCCATGGTATTTTAAAACTTAATTTGAGTGCTATTTGCTCCTGGCTTTCTAGTTCTTTGACCTTGCACAAGTAAACTGAACTATCTGCGTCTTAGTTTCTCAAACTGCAAAACAGGAATAATAACAGTATTTACATCATAGAGGTGTTTGGGGATTAAACAATATAAAATCATTAACATGTAGCACCTGGTTAAGGGCTCAATAAATGGTAGCTGTACACAATATGCTACGTGCCAGCATAGTGTGCTATTTTTATGGCTCAGTTTCCACCTGAAGTTCTATATATAGCTGGAGGAGACTCCAGCTATATTCAAATTCCTCTCAACTAGTTCAGGAAATCGTTAGAGGAATCATGCACATACTCACATACAGGGCTTTTGCCATCTCAGTTGCATATCCACTAGAATTGGCCAGCCCAACTGCCATTTGGTATCCTCCAGGGCCTCTTCTTCTCTGATAATGGTTCCATGGATTCTCCAAAATGGCAAGCCCTATTAGCCTACTGAACAGTGGCTGCTTTGTCCCTTCCAGTGGGGGACATGCCAGGCTGCTGCCTCTCAGACTGTCAGTTGAGCTGCAGCCACCATCAAGCTCAAGTGGGGCAAACATCCTCACTTTCTCCCCTTTGGAAAGAAACTGCCAAGAGAGTGATTACTTGACCTTCCAGATCCCTGTAGAACTTTCTGTGTTACTATTTTATTGTATTATATTATAATTTATTTCAGTGACACCTGTTATAAGGTGATACAGTCCACTTGTACTCTGTGAGCAAACCTGTTCACTGGCCCTCTACTTGGCCTCTGCTCTCTACTTGGCCTCTGATGCCCTTCCCTTCACCCAACTTCTATCCTGGTTTGTTCCTTAGATGAGTTTTTTCAAAGTTGTGTTGAAAAAACTTTAGTTCACTTCTTCAGACATGTCCCATAAAAGAAAAGTGCTCTTGATTAAATCCCTTTTTCTTTTTACATCTCCATTTCATAGACTCATAGTGCATATCAGCATAGTAAGACCCCAAAATATGTTCTAGCAAGAAGCACTCTTTCACTTGGCTTAATCCAGTATTTCATAAGCCTATTTAAACACAGAATGATTTTGATCTCTCTGATGAAGAATCCATATTCAATAAATGTTGTTTGAGGAATGCTGCATTTCATGCCTTCCCTACTTCCAGGGATAATAAGCTTTTAAAATTTAGTTGTTACCTTACTTCTTTCAGTTACAATAAATACCAAAGTAGGGCAGATTTTTTTTTTGTTCTTCTAGGGGTTAGTCCTATTACATAATGAAAATAGACTGCCTGCATTAGAGTCCTGAATCCATTACTTACTTGCTACGTAACTGGGCAAATTACTTTATTTGCACCTCAGCTTCCTTGTATGTAGAATGAAGATAATTGATAGTATTTTTTTCAATAGGGCTATAGTGATGATTAAAAGATATCATGTATAGAAAGCGAGTTCCATATATTCTGCTCATAGATGTTAGTTGCTATTATTGTAACTATTATATGATTATTTTTACAATTATTATTCAAAATGAAAGAGCCAACGGTTAAGGCCTATAAATCTTTCTTTTATATACAATTTTTCTTGAGACAAAATTGATCAATACTAGATTTGTCCAGCTTGATTTAAACGTCATCCTGTTTTTGTTTTAAATCAGCATGGCTCAACAAAATCTGATTTTAGAATTTATGTGATATTGTACTTATGTATCACTGAAATCAGAAGTTATGTATCACTGATATGAGAAGAGTGTTAACTAAATGTCTTGCCTCTTTCATTCCTATCTATGTAATATATTATGACAATTACATTTGCTATCTTACTAGTGTTAATGCCAAAATAGAAAAACTCAATGTTGATAGTATTATTTAAAATATAGTTATATGCATTTAGTATACTCCAGCCGCTACACATCAAATATCCCTGAAAAAAAAAGTATTGGAGAATTGTAAGCCTCATGTTAGCCAATTGTTTATTCTAAGCACTTAGAATCCTCTAGTTATTAGCTCATATTATGTTCAAGAGAGCTGTGTGTGTTGAGTAGGAATGAGCATTAATCTCATTTTCTAAATGAAGCCTTCAACGCATATGGAAATTTTATTTTTATATTTCTGATGATGGAAGAGGAAAGACACAGGCTAGTTATCAGGGTGGAGGAAACCATGATTAGGACCTTTCCAGGATTAGCTGTTACTATTAAGGGTCTTTTGTTTGGGAACTCAGAGAATAGGAGTGGCAACTCTTTAATCCCAGTCACCAGACAGTGTGTACAAAACAGGATCTTCTACTTTATAAAGGAAACATAAGGCCAGTGAAATAGGGAAGATCAGGGTTGAGTTGAATAGGGATACAGTTTATCACAAACTAAAATTTAGTGATAGAAGAGACGTATGTCCCATAAGTTCCCTAAATCTTGCTCTGTATGTCAGTCTTCCTTAAGTTATGTATATATTACAAATAGGAGAAAAGCAGGTTAGATCCTCTATTCAGTGTCTTCTGCCTTTCCTTGCAGGCAGCTGCCCAAATAGGAGGGATTCTGTATATAAGAAAATATTCTAAAAGCTATCCTTGAAAACTTAAACTTATTCTAATGGCAAATGTATATCATACCATACAATCATTTAATAATCTGTTTTATTGTTTTTATAAAACTCTTGATTTACAAGCAATAAGCTTTTGGGCAAGGGTTCTTTTGGCTAATGTAATGATGGAAGTGATTTTATGATGCACACAGCACAAGGGCTCTTTACAGAATTGTTATTGTTAATATTATTATTTTTGGCTGAATTTCTTGGCTACATTCTCTTTATCCTTGAACAGAATATGATTTTCTTACGATTGGGAAGGGCAGGAGTCCTGAGAAGATTATTTAACTTCCAGTAGGCAGGGCTGTACCTATCTTGTTCACCACTGAATCTCCAGGGCTGGATATATGCCTGGAACCAGAGAGTCTCAGAAAATATTTGTTGAATAAACGGATGAAGGAATGAGTAGATAAAATGTTTTCTCCTTGAATTATCCAAATAAGCTACTTAGAATTCAAATTACTGAATAATTTTTCAGTCCTCCACTTTGCTTGGACACTGAAAATTGCTTTCTGAAAAGTCAAAAATTAATTTGGAGCCCTTTTCAAGAGCAACTTTTTCTAGAATCCAGTGTATAATATAAATATAAAAGATGTCTTATTTCCTATCTATTGCTATCTTCTTAAGTTGCCAAAGGCAAGAAGACAAGTATCTCTCAAATGCAATGCAGACAAACTGCCTACTGCTATTTAATGAAAAGGAAACAAAATTGATCTTACATTGTACTTTTATATAAATAAAAATATTATTTAAACCCTCAAGCCAGAAAACTTCCCTAGAGTAATATTGAATGATTGCTTGGTATTTCTTTCTTTACAAAAATATCAATATCAACTCTCTATAATATATGAATTTTATCTTCTTTTTCCCAAAGTCAAACCAGAAAATAATTGTTAGTATATATAATATACATAGCTCTTTATTGCTGGAGTTCTTCTCAAAAGCTTGTACTCTGAGATTTACCTCAAAGGCAATAAAAATAAAGTTATAAAAATATTTTATTTGGCAATATATTTTTTCCTGCTGTTTCACAGAACCAAAGAGTGAGAAAAAGACTCACTGGAAATGCATTTGTTAATAATTTACACATAGAGTATCATGGAATATTTTTCCTACAAATAGCTTTATATTAGAGATGAATCTTCCTATAGCTTCTAATTCAAACCATGTATTCTGGATTTAATATTAGGAGTCACTCTTAACTATCTCACATGAAGGACAGGGAATAGATCAAAGATGTCTCTGATAATAATGGAATATAGTTATAAAAAGAAGAACCAAAATCAAAAGAAAGATTGCCATAGCCTTCAAAATGTATAAAATTGACATTGGGCTTGTTGCTTTGGATAGGTATAAACTCAGGTTAAAAAGTTTTTTATGAAAAAGAAAGAATCTATAAAATCTCAAGCAAAGCTACATTTCCCAGCTTTATTTGTTTTACCATTATTGACATCCAAAACACAAGTCACACATCAGCTTTGGAGATTAAGTCTCACTCTGTCCTTCTTGGTGTGTGTGTGAGTGTGTGTATGTGTTCTTCCCAAATTAAAGTAATAATTCTATTGCTTTGCAAAATACAAAACATAGGGATTATGGGAAAATGGCCAAGTTTATGGGAAAATGTGCTGGTTTATATATACCATTAGTCTCATTAATTTAAAGCACTTTTCTGTGCTGCTATTTTTCTATTCCCTATCCTTTCATTCAGAAAGCACATATGGAGGCTTCCATAAAAGTATGTCAGCAGCTCCTTTACTGAACCCTCTCTATGGACCCAGCACTGCCTTAGGCTTTATGAGACATGATTCTGGCACTCAAAGATCTCATATTCTAACTGGGATTAGTGGATGATATGGTTTGGAGCTATGTCCCTGCAAAATCTCATGTTGAAATATAATCCCCAGTTTTGGAGGTGGGATCTGGTGGGAGGTGTTTGGATCATGGTGGCCGATCCCTCATGAATGGCACAGTGCCATCTCCTTGGTGATGAGTGAGTTTATGACAGTTTGGGTTGTTTGAAAGTGTGTGGCACCTCCCTCCTCACTCTCTTGCTTCTGCTCTGGCCATGTGATATGCCTGCTCCCGCTTTGCCTTCTGTCATGAGTAAAAGCTCACTTAGGCCTCCCCAGAAGCCAAGCAGATGCCAGTGCTATGCTTGTACAACTTGCAGAACCATGAACCAATTAAATCTCTTTTCTTTATAAATTACCCAGTCTCTGGTATTCCTTTACAGCAATACAAGAATGGCCTAACACAGAAAGTCAGTACTTAGGAGTGGGACATTGCTATAAAGATACTTGGAAATGTAGAAGCAGCTTTGGAACTGGGCAATGGGCAGAAGTTGGAGGAGTCTGGAGGACTCAGAAGAAGGCAGGAAGATGAGGGAGAGTTTGAAACTTCTTAGAGACTGCTTAAATAGTTGTAACCATAATGCTGATAGTGATATGGACAAGTGAAGTCCAGGCTGCTGAGGTCTCAGACAGAAATGAGGAACTGATTGGAAACTGGAGAAAGGTTACCCTTGTTATTCTGTAGCAAAGGACTTGGTGGTTATATTGTGTCCATGCCCTAGGGCTCTGTGGAAGTTTGACATTAAGAGTGACAACCTAGGGTATCTTGTGGAGGAATGCAGTGAAGCATTCAAGATATGGCCTGGCTACTTCTAACATCCTATAGTCAGAGGCAGGAGCAAAGAAATAACTTAAAATTGGAATTTATATTTAAAGGGGAAGCAGAGCTTAAACGTTTGGAAAATTTGCAGCCTGGCCATGTGGTAGAAAAAGAAAGCCCATTTTTCAGGGGAAGAATCTAAGTGGGCTGGGGAACAACCGCTTGCTAGAGATATTTGTATGGGTAAGAAAGAGCCAGGTGCTGATAGCCAAGATACTGGGAAAAAGGCCTGAAAGGAATTTCAGAGGTCTCTGAGGCAGCTCCTCCCCTCACAGGCTCAGAGGCCTAGGAGGGCTGAATGGTTTCATGGGCCAGACCCAGGGCCCCATTGTCCTGTGTAGTCTTGGGAAACTGCTCCCACATCCTCGCTGTTCCAGCTCCAGCCATGGCTCAAAGGGTCACAGATACAGCTCAGGCTGCTGCTTCAGAGGGTGCAAGCCATAAGCCTTGGAGAGTTCCATGTGGTGTTAAGCCTGTGGGCATGCAGAGTACAACAGTGAAGGAGGCTTGGCAGTCTCTCTATAGACTTCAGAGGATGTATGAGAAAGCCTGGGTGCTAGGCAGAAGACTGTGGCAGGGGCAATCCCTCACAGAGAACCTCTACTAGGGCAGTAGTATTGAGGGGGAAATGTGGGGTTGGAGGCCCCATGGAGACCCCACTGGGACACTGCCTACTGGAGCTGTGAGAAGGGGGCCACTGACCTCCCAACCCCAGGATAGTAGATCTACTGGCAGCTTTACATCTTGAGCCTAGAAAAGCTGTAGGCACTCAACTCCAACTAGTAAGTGCAGCCTTGGGGCTGAACCCTGGAAAGCCACAGGAGTGGAGCTGGCCAAGGCCTTGGGAACCCATCCTTGCTATATTATGTCTTGCATGTGGGACATGAAGTCAAAGGAGATTATTTTGGAGCTTAAAGATTTAATGACTTGAAGATTTAATGGAGCTTAAAGATTTAATGGGTTTCAGACTTGCATGGAGCCTGTAGCCCCTTTGTTTTGGCCAATTTCTCTCTTTTGGAATGGGACTGTATACCCCATGTCTGTACCCACACTGTGTCTTGGAGGTAAATATATATTTTTTAATTTTATAGGCTCATAGGTGTAAGGGACTTGCCTTGTTTCAGACTTTTGACTCTGGACTTTTTAATGAAGCTGAAACAAATTGTGGCTCTTGGGGAACTATTGGCAGGAGATTATTATATTTTGCAATGTGAGAAGAACATGGGATTTGGAGGGCCAGGGGCAGAATGATATGGTTTGGATCTGTGTCTCCACCAAATCTCATGTTGAAATATAATCCCCAGTGTTGGAGGTGGGGCATGGTGGGAGGTTTTTTGATCATGGGGGCAGATCTCTCATGAATGGCTTAATTGTATCTCTTTGATGATGAGTGAGTTCATGCAAGATTGGGTTGTTTAAAAGTGTGTGTCACCTTCCTCCCCCTCTTGCTCCTGCTCTGGCCATGTGACATGCCTACTCCCACTTCATCTTCTATCATGAATAAAAGCTCCCTTAGGCCTCTCCAGAAGCTGATCAGATGCCAGCACCATGGTTGTACTGCCTGCAGAACTGTGAGCCAAATCAATCTCTTTTCTTTATAAATTATCTAATTTCAGATATTCCTTTATAGTCAGGCAAGAATGACCTAACACACTGGACGTGCAAGGGAGACACCGGTAAACAAAGTGATACTGTCAAAAACCAAGTGCTCACATAAAAAATAAGGATCCAGAGGAGATGGAAGGTGTGCTTCCATTTCTAAGCCCTTGTTCATGCTTTTTCTTCCACTTTGAAAGCCACCCTCTTCCTTTAGAAATCCTGCCCATCCTTAAAAACTGGCCCAATGCCATTTTCTTTAAGATGCCTTTCCTTATCACTCTAGTCAGATTGATCTCTCCCAGCCCTGTAGTCTTATCTTTTTTTCTGTACTAATTCTACGGACGTTATTACATATGGGTTCTTATTATAAATATTTACATATATTAGGAAAAAATATCTCCTTTGGTTCCCAAATGGCCAAAACCAGATTTTTTGTATCTTGGGATGTTCCACAGTATCAAAAACAGTGTCATTCATTTATTGAGTAGGTGATCAATATGCTCATTGAATGGATGATTATGTAATGAATGATTGAGTCACAGGATTTTGTATAAAAGCTACAAGGATATTTGTATTATTTATTACAGTTTACTAAGACCTTCCCCATATATTATATTTCTTAATTCTGTAAGGTAGTAATTATCATTGTCACCTTACATGTCAGTTAACCAAGGATCAGAGAGGTTGAGAAACTTGTTTAACCTCAGAAAGCAAGTAAATGGCAGATCTGACATTTAAACCTAGGTCCTTTGGCTCCAGAAAAAGGTCCAGTACTCTTCCCATTTCCTCATTCTACTTTTTTTTTTAAGACATTTATTCTGTTCAGCATCATAATTGGACTATTACATTTAGCAATCAACAACATGGTGCAGAAAAAAAAAACATTAAAACCCTTTGTTGGAATGCCTTACACTTTTCACATAACAGAAACTAAAATAACCTGTTATACAATTAGTCACAAATACAGTCCTTGAGGTTTTTTGCCCATACACATGAATATTTGTCTAAAACGTGTCTTCTTTGTAGAAGCTAAGCCCTGCCACCACCCTGCTTGACTGAGTTCACAAATCTGTTATAACCTATAGCTTCCCTGTCACTTATCTGGCTCTCCTCTCCTGCTAAGTTTTGTTTCCTAATTGAAATCTTCTGCCACTGCCATAGCTACTGCTGCTACTGGAACCCCCATAGCCACCTTGGTTTTGTGGTTTGGCAAAGTATTGGCCTCCACCACCATAGAGGCAAGATCTTTTGCCTCCAAAGTTTCCTCCCTTCATGGGTCCAAAATTTGAAGACTGATTGTTGTAATTACCAAAATCATTGTAGCTGCTACCACCTCCAAAATTCTTCCCATCATTACCAAATCCATTATAGCCGTCTGCACTGCCACCATATCTACCACCACCACGGCTGCCACCAAAGCCACCACAACCACTTAAGTTTCCTCCATGACCAAAGTTGTCATTCCCACTGAAACCACCTCCACGACCACCACCAAAATTTCCAGAACCACTTCGACTTCTTTGGCTGGACGGAGCACTAGCCATCTTTTGCTTTGACAGGGCTTTCCTAACTTCACAGTTGTGGCCATTCACAATATGGTATTTCTGAATGACAATCTTATCCGTGGAGTCATGGTTGTCAAAAGTTACAAAGGCAAAGTCCCTTTTCTTGCCACTGCCTTGGTCAGTCATGATTTCAATCACTTCAGTATTTCCATACTGTTCATAATAATCTCTTAGGGGATGTTCTTCAGTGTCTTCTTTAATGCCACCAACAAATATCTTTTTCACTGTTAAGTAGGCACCTGGTCTTTGAGAATCTTCTCTTGAGACAGCTGTCTTTGGTTCCACAACTCTTCCACCCATCTTGTGTGGCCTTGCATTCATGGCTGCATCCACCTCCTCCACAGTGGCATAGGGGACAAACCCAAAGCCCCTGGAGCGATTGGTGTTTGGATCTCTCATTACCACACATTCTGTGAGCGTTCCCCATTGCTCAGAATGGCTCCTCAGGCTCTCATCTGATGTTTCAAACCTCAACCCTCCAATGAAGAGCTTCCTTAGCTGTTTGGGCTCTTTAGGAGACTCTGACTTAGACATGATGGCAGGGAGAAGACAGACTTTATCAATGCTTCCTCAGCAGCATCCACGGACAGACAGGAGTAAGCTGACAAATGTATCTCCTCATTCTACTTTTTATAGTTATTCACTATAGGGTTTATTTAAATGAATTTAAAAGCCTTTAGTAACTGGAGATTATAAGGAGTGTGAGGAAAGACTATTGAGGCTCTGAGTATTCTTAAAAGGCTAATACACCAACTCATTTGTATATGTTTTAATGAATCTGATGCCATTTTAAGAACCAGTATCACTGATGTTTCACTGGATGTCTCAGATTGAGGATCTCTTCAAATGATACAGCTCTTTATCTCTCTTCAGAAAGCAGCTGTTGGGTTCTTCATCTTGTTGCAGGAATTTTTTTTTTTTTTTGCAAATATCAAACCTGCATTCATAAGTTAAAGTGTTGTGATATTTAATACATCAGTTGATGTTTTTAATAAATAAGGCTCTCTGCAGCTTTTCTGTTATGAATCACAGTCTTCAACATTCATCCGAACGATGGATATTCGGCATGCCTTAAGTTCAAGTTTTTGGTTCTCTTATAGCCAAGTGGCTACAAAATAATAGTATCAATCTACTTCAAAGGCAGTCTGATAAAGTGTAAAAGGGCTTCACTTGGGTTCAGAAGATGTGAGTCAAGACATGAGTCAACTGTCCTTTCTTCCATTGAAAGGAGCTGTGTGATGCCAGGCAAATCCTTAATGGACGTGGGTCTTCTTTTCTCCATCTATGGAATGAAGGAATTGAAAAGTCTGATCTTTAAACTCCTTCCAGCTCTAATGTTCTAGGATTCATTTGGTCTTTTGTTGAACAAGAAAGCCCTATGCTTCCAAATGGTTATAGGGGCATTAATTTTAGACGATTAAAGACATCTCTCCTACTCGCAGGTCATGTGAGATTAAATAAATCGCTTAAGCTCTTCCTTGGTTTACTCATCTGAAAGGCAGGTATAATAATAACTACTATACAAGATTTTCAAAAGATGTTATAAGAAAGGCCTTTGTAAACTTCAGTATACCGTACACATATTCTTGGCTGCCTGCTGCTCAAATATAAAATGCAACTTTGTAATATAAAAAATCTGAAATGATAAGAAAACATAATTCTAAGTATTCTTCTCGTATCCATTTTTAATTATTTATTGTCATATAATATTTGATAAATACACGATAATATATATAACATATATGGAAGTTTTGCAGCATAATAATAAAATGAAAACTCATGACCCTACCACCCATCCTAGGTACTAAACCATTCTCAACAACAATGAAACAGCCCTGTATGTTTTTCTCTGATCCAACCCTCTACTTTCCTACTAGAGTTTGCATTTTTAACCATCTAAAATATGTTTACCACATACGTATGTATTCTTGAAGAGTATGTTATTTAGTTTTGCTTGTTTTTTTTTCTTTGGTTAAAAAATGACATGATAGTATATGTAGTCTTCTGAGACTTTCTGTTTTTCCCCACTTAAGGTTATATTTTTATCATTAAGCTGTATTGTATCTTGTACACCTAGATCATACATTTTTGCTGTTGCATAATATTCCATTCTGTAACTCTGCCACATAGTATTTATCCATTTTCATGAAAGTGAACAGTTAGGTTGTTTGCAGTGCTTTTACTGTTGAAACCATAAAACTAAAGCAGCCATGAGCAAGGTGTACTCTCCTGGTGCACATGAATAATTGTTCCCGCTTCCATCTATGCTTAATTTTTCTCCTTAATATTTCTTACTATTTAGCATTATGGGTGCATGCACCCACACACATACATAACATATCTCAAGGTTTTGTATATAAGTATATACAGGCATACACGCACATGCACACACACTAGTCAAAAATCAAAAATCCACAGGTGCTCAAGTCCCTGATATAAAATTGCATTTGCACAAAAAATTAGCTGGGCACGGTGGCGGGCACCTGTAGTCCCAGCTACTCGGGAGGCTGAGGCAAGAGAATGGCATGAACCCGGGAGGCGGATCTTGCAGGGATCAGAGATTGCGCCACTGCACTCCAGCCTGGGCGACAGAGCAAGACTGTCTCAAAAAAAAAAAAAAAATTGTATTTGCATATAACATATGTACATCCTCCTGTGTACTTTAAATCATCTCTAGATTACTTTTAATACCTAATACAATGTAATACGATGTAAATATATATATTCACACACGCACAAATAATTAGCTGGATTCACAGTTGGAATATAATATTTTTGTCTATTTTTTCCCTGCTGTATTCTCAGTACCTAGAAAAGGTACTCAGAAAGGGCTCAGAAAATATTGAATGGATGAATTAACGAATAGGGTTTTGTTGCTTGATTGTTAAATAAATAAATTATCATGTTAGGACTTACTGTTGATGCAGAAATCATCATGGAATATTGAAAAGACACTGAATAAGTGTCTTCTCTCCACATTCAGTTATTCAGTGTGCTTAGGTTATAGTCCCAGATCTGCCACCAACTAGCTGTGAAACTTTGGGCAAGTTACTCAATCTTTTTGATTCTGATTATGAATATTTATATGAAGTTAATAGTAATTTCTGTGTATTGTGATGATTAGCATGTGATATTTATACAAATGCTTTATGAACCATGAACTGATACATAAGTACATGCTGGTTGTCATTATTCCTATGGTAAATGTTCCTCACATTTACTGAGATTTAAAAAATAAGCATGAAGTTACTTGGTTTCACGTCAAGAATTTTTGAGGTTGGGCAAGGAGACTAAGAGAAAAATAAGAGACTGGAGAGAGTGAAAAAGCCCAGCTCTGGGGGCCTAATCTGGTACACTTTGTTTTGGATGTGCAATACCAAGCTTTTGCTGCAAAATCAAGCTATTTTTAACCTCAAGTAAGCATAAAGAATCTTTTTTAAAGTAGGGCAACCAAGATAGTGTGTTACCCTTTCCAATAAGCCTGCCTAAATGAAATATTCATCTTTTATGTCAAAATAAGAAGTGATATATATAGTTGAGCACTAAGAAGGGATAGAGTCTTCTGAGGGTGAATCCTTCAAAAGTCCTGCATATAAAATAACTATAGCAGAAATATCCATTAATATTGAATTAAATTTCTACATTGTAGATAAATGAGATTTTCTCTTTTTTTCTTTTATCTCAGACTCTCGTGAACAGGCAAAGGCAGAGGTGGTGATGTCTGAGAGAAGTTTTTTACCTCCCTGTTTCCAGAGTAGTGCAATGGAAAAAACACCCCTGGATTTATGCTGCTCAAAATTAATAGCTTTGGCCTCCACTTTATCATCTGTAAAATGGATTAATAAGAGAATATTGTCCCACTCCTAGTGGTGTAAGAATTAAGTATAATAATGTGGGTGAAAGCCCTGTGTAAACTGTACAGCGGGATGCAGATGCTGATGTTATGAGATCAGGATCAAGAGACCGAAGCTCAAAGCAAATGTGTGTATTTATATTCTGAGAACCAGACCCTAGGGAAAAGCATGAAGTGAGCCTTTTACCACTGACTTCTTCCTGTCGCCCGTGCCTTTTTTTGTTGTTGTTTGTTTGTTTTTTTGTTTTGTTTTGTTTCCGAGACAGAGTCTTGGTCTGTCGCCCAGCCCAGAGTGCATGGCGCGATCTCGGCTCACCGCAACCACCACCTCCCAGGTTTAAGCAATTCTCCTGCCTCAGCCTCAGAGTAGCTGGGATTACCGACGCACGCCGCTATGTCCAGCTAATTTTTGTGGGTTTTTTTGTTTGTTTGTTTGTTTTAGTAGAGACGGGGATTTCACCATGTTAGCCAGGCTGGTCTCAAGCTCCTGACCTCGTGATCCGCCCACCTTGGCCTCCCAAAGTGCTGGGATTCCAGGCGTGAGCCACCGCGCCCAGCCGCCCGTGCCTTTTATGAGGTCTTCCTTCTTTCTCCCTCATCTCATCTTTCTCATGTGTTCCTGGCACTCCCGTTTAGCCACTTACTGAAGGTCTTCTTCAGCACAGACTTGGCAGTTTTGTTTCCCTGGAACCGAAGCCCCCCCTGCCCTACGCATCTATCCTGTGTTCCCTTCCCCCCACAGTTTTGGCCCTGGCCTCTCCTTCCTAAAGCAATATCAAGGACAGCAGAGGGGGAGCCCAAAGGGTTATTTGGCTTCATGTTCACTCAGAGCCGCAAGTACTGAGTTTTGATACAATCTCTGGTTGAGTTTTGCATGGTCACAGAGATCCACTGATAGGACTGAGGAAGAAAAGGTCCACCTTTTCTTTAAAAAGCTAAACTAAAGCTTTAACTTTTTTACAAGTTGCACACAGGTGTTTTGACATTTTTACATATGCCAGGAACCATTTGGAAAAAGCATAGGCCTCTCTCACTCTTTGACAAGGTCTGGGTGATAGAGTTACTATGAGATCATTGTTAATAGATGCTCATGGAGTAGTGTCTATGGTTTTAATTCCGTGTTTCATAGTCACAGTGAGAATTTCAATAGATCAGTTAGGAGAAGAAACAGTGGATTCCTTAAGAAAAAAAGAGGTGTTTAAAAACTTTTTAAAAAAACGAAGTATGAATAGCCATGTATGGATTGGAGCTGGAACAGAAAGCCAGCTCTAGGGGCCTTCTGCCTTCTTGACTCTCTCTTTTGGCCCCATATAGTTTCTCTCTTACTGTCTCAGCTTCTCTCCACATTCTTTTCCATTCGCTTCTCCGTATTTCCTGAGCCAAATTCCAGAGGAACTTAGCTTGGCTAGCTTAGCTCATTCTACTGCCATTGTTGGGTGAGACCCTTTGAATAAAGCCACCCACTGGTTTCCGGTCCACCTACTCTTGATTCAACCAGCAACCAGTGCTTTGTGGTGAACAACCTGGCCCTGCCTCCGTGGGAAGAGCTGAGAGTCTGCAGGTTTCCAATAGAACAGAAATATGAGTAACAGATCCAGGACACCAAAGTGTCAGGTCCCATTGAGCACGAAGGAGAGAAATTGCTTTGAGCAGATCAATGTCTCAGCTTGAAAGGCCCCCGCAAGACACAACTGCACAGCCCCATTTCCTCCCACCTCTACCATGAAAGATTGTTCCTGCAGATTAGACATAAGTCTGTCTCTCAAATATGTATTCCATTTCCCAAAGACTCCAAAAAGTGGGCAAATCATTCTGGTCTTGGGGCTGAAGTGGGAAGGCTCTTTTTTCTTTTTCTTTTCTTTTCTTTTCTTTTTTTTTTTTTTTTTTGAGACAGGGTGTCTCTCTGTTGCCCAAGCTGGAGTGCAGTGGTGCTATCTTGGCTCACTGCAGCCTCTATCCCCTGGGCTCTAGCAATCCTCCCACCTCAGGCTCCCAAGTAGCTGGGACTACAGGTGCACCACCACAGCTGGCTAATTGTTAAAATCTTTTTTGGTAGAGGTGGGGTTTCTCCATGTTGCCCAGGCTGGTCTTGAACTCTTGAGCTCAAGCGATCTGCCCGCCCTACCCTCCCAAAGTGCTGGGGTAACAGGCCTAAGTTACTGTGCCCGGCCGGAAGGCTTTTTCATAAAAATAAAGCAGCTCAAAGGAATTCACTTAAGATTGTTAGAATTTGGATCCAATATTGAATTTTTTTTCCATCTCAAATCCTAGATCCTATTCTTCCGCTTGCCATTTGTGGAACATTGAAAAAGTTATTTAAGTCTCAGTGGTTTCATCTGTGTAATGGCCGTAATGCTAGTATCCACTTCTACATTTTTGTGAGGATAAAATGAGAGAGCACATGGAAATGCCAAGCTTAGTTCCTGGCACATAGCAAGTATTCAATAGATTTCACCTGTTTTTATTGCTTCTGCTTGATTGCCTCATTTATTATCTCTCCAAATATGTCATTTAATCAACATTTTTTGAAGGCTTACTCTGAGAGATATTTCACTGAAGCACTTAAGGCACCCCAAAATTACTTAAAATACCCAAAATGAAAGTGATTTAAAAATTTTAACAACCATCTTAACAACCATTAGCATTTACACTAATGTTTTCAGCAAAGTCTTTCTCTACAAATGCAGAATCTTATTATATAATATGAGTAAATTCTGGTATGCTCTAAGCTACAAACTAAATAATCTTTTTAAGTTTATAATTGTGAATCTATGTAACTGAGATGGAATTTTATTCAAAAAGTAATTTTTAAATAATGATAAAAGTTCATAGCATTGAAATAGATTGAGAAATTGTGCTGAAAGAGACAGTGTCAAATTTTAGAAAGCACACACGGCTTAAAAGTTATGAATCTGTGTAATTTTTGCATGACATTTCTTCTCAAAATAAATATAACACTTTTTTTCCCTTGAATGAAAAATTCTGTGCTAACTCATATCCTCCCAAACATTTCTTGCCCACAATAACTTATCAGTGTGTGTACAGGATGGAGGAAAAAAATGCTAAGGAAGTAGTTTTCAGTTTCAAGTTTCCAAAGGGTTATTATAAACAACCATCAGTGTGTTTGAACAATGGGGCTTTTTAGTTAATTTAATTTTTTGCTTACCTTTGGATTGGCCTAAATACTTTTTCATTTTAATCCATGCTAAAATGCACTGGAGTATGGTTAACATAAATGAATCTTAGATAGTTTGGGGCGCTGGGTCATGAGCAAGAATGCTAATTCTCACATAGGCATTCAAAAAACTTTTGTTGACTGAATGTGCTAAACTGTACATGTACATGGTCCATGGGCAGAGGATGTGTTAACTGAAGGACATCTCTAGAACAAGGCTTTCAAACATATTTTAGAGAAACCCACATTAAAAGAAATTTTTTTCTATCACAACCCATTACCAATAAATATACGTGTATGTGTGTATTCACATAAAGAGTTGAGGCAAAAATTTTGCAAAAATATACCTACCAGCTACAAAGTATTCTGATAATTATCTTTTTAAAATTGTCTTTCATTTTTCAAAAGGGATGCTATTTGTGACTTACTGAATTGGTTTTATGATCTACCAGTGGATTATGACCTGTAGTTTGAAAAACATTTTTAAAAGCATATTTCTTACATTAGCATGCGTTGTTATTTTGCATAATTTACCTAAGCATTGAACCCTGAGAAAAAAGCTTTCGTGGTTATTTTCTTTTGTAGATTTTTCCAACTTTGGAAAATTGGAACTAAATTTCTTGGTTAATACTGATTTTTAAATTTAGATTAACTTAAATTAGGTTTTGGTTACTGTACTTCAAAAACAGTCTATTCCAAAGACCTGAATTTAAAGAAATTGCTTAAATTTGTTTTACCAAAGTATCCAAACATGAAATAATAGGTTTACACCTATCTGAAACATGAAATAATTCAATGATTAATGAAAGCCTTTAAAAAATAGGAAATTATTAATTAGGGATTACAGTAAAAATAATGACCTTAAAGTGTCTGACATGCCGGGCGTGGTGGCTCACTCCTGTAATCCCAGCACTTTGGAAGGCTGAGGTGTGAGGATCCCTTGAGCCCAGAAATTCGAGACCAGCCATGAGCAACATGTTAAGACCCTGTCTCTACAAAAAAGTACAAAAATTAGCTGGGCGTGGTGGCGCACACCTTGGAGGCTGAGGTGGGAGGATCACTGGATCCTAGGATGCAGAGACTGCAGTGAGCCAAGATCATGCCGCTGCACCTGGGTGACAGAGCAAGACCCAGTTTCAGAAAGAAAAGAAAAGACAAGAAGATTAAAAACTAATCTGAGCCAGGTGAGTGGTGTGCACTCGTAGTCTCAGCTATTCAGAAGGCTGAAGTAGGAAGATCGCTTGGGTCCACGAGTTCAAGACCAACCTGGGCAATGTATCGAGACACTACCTTAAAACAAAACAAAACAAAGCAAAACAGCAATCAAAAAAACCCAATATGAGAAAAAAGTACCTCATCAAACTACTGAATAACTTGAGCACACTCTAGCATCTGTTCTGTTGCTTATTTGTTTTTGCTTTTACTGGCATCAGGAATTATTTCTATAGTTCCTCTGGTATGTTCCCCTGACATGGGATATGCCAGGCACATGTTCTTAAAAACAATTTCTTAACATAAAGAAATTTCGCATTTCAAATCCTTAAGAGTTGGAGAACTTAAAATCTCATATTGGAATGAAAATTGCTTCTTCTGCTTTCAAAGGCCTTTTGATTAAGGGCTTACTTACTACCCTGTCTCTACTAAAAATACAAAAAATTAGCTGGGCATGGTGGTGCACGCAGGTGGTCCCAGCTACTCGGGAGGCTGAGACAGGAGAATCGCTTGAACCCGGAGACCAATATAGTGGGGGTGGGGGACAGAGATGGCTCTTAAAGGCAATGATTTGGCCAGTTGTCAGGTTCAGGAGAGTTCTATTAAGGAGACAAGCTCCCAGGTATTTATTGGGTGCCTATGGAGTTTTAGCCAGTCTTCTGCTTCTAAAACTATTAAATATTAAGCTACCTTGGGATGCATTGCAGAACCTCATTTTTTTTCCCCCTGTGGCTTCCATGTGGCCCTTTATATGGCCTAAGTGGGGCAGTTATGAACCACATAACCTCTCACCAGGCACAGTGTGTTCCTGGTGCCGGAGAGGTGGTGGGGCAGGTCTGAAGTCTCATGGGAAGCAAATACTCAGTCCACATTGATTCCCAGGCCTGACTCAAAAGGGCTGTGTGATTTGAGGAATTACGCTCATTGTGCTTCCCCATTCTCAGAGAGTAAAACCACAGGGCAGTTCTGGCTGACGGGTTTGCACCTATCTGGTGTCTGCTCCACTGTTTCTGTCATGTTGAGTCACAGGGCATTCATTAGTGACTGCCTTGTGCAGTGCAATGATGTAGTGAGGAGTCCGTAGCCCTGGGCCTGAGTGGGTTGATCCTGGTGGGAATTTCAGTTGTGGAGCACTGGCTCTGTGAGGCTGGACACATTACTTTAGTCCTCCAAGCACCTTAAGTTTCTTCATCTAGAAAATGGAAACAATAGTATCTACCAAGTAAGCTTGTTGAGAAGATTAAATAAAAACTAACAAGTGGCTGGGCGCAGTGGCTTACACCTGTAATCCCAGAACTTTGGGAGACTGAGGTGGGCGGATCACTTGAAGTCAGGAGTTCGAGACCAGCCTGGCCAACATGGTGAAACCCTGTCTCTATTAAAAATACAAAAAATCAGCTGGGCATGGTGGTGCACGCCGGTGGTCCCAGCTACTTGGGAGGCTGAGACAGGAGAATCGCTTGAACCCGGAGGTGAAGGTCACAGCGAGCCAAGATCGTGCCACTGCACTCTAGCCTGGGTGTCAGAGACTGTGTTTCAAGAACAACAACAGCAACAACAACAAAACCTAACACGTATCAAAGGCTTGTGTGCCAAGTACTGTTCTAAGCACTTTTTAGCTTTACATGTGTTAACTCCATGAATATTTACAGCAACTCTATGAGGTAGTTGCTGTCATCATTTCCATCTTACAGAGGAGGAAACCAAGGTTGATTTGCATAAGATCACACAAGTAGGAGGTGGCAGAGCAAGGATTAGAATCCAGGCAGCCTGACGCCAGAACCTATGCTTTTAATGCAAAATATTCATGTAGGAATTTAGGAACATAAAACTGTTTTAAAATGGTTCTACTGCATCCAAAATTCATTCAATGAATACTCCACAAATGTTCCTCAGTGCCAACTGGGTGAGAAGCCCTGTGCCAGGTGCTGTGGGGAAGCAAAATTAAGTAAGACATTGTTGTTGCATATAACAGGGAAGAAAGATTCACTGGCACCCCTACAAGGGGAAGTAGTACAGGGTGATTGCTGCAGGAATTTGGGAGTGGGGGTTGGGCAGAGATTGGGAGTTCTGGTGTTGCCTCTGATTGGCTGAGGGTGGATAAAACGAGGGGAGAGGTCAAAGATATTGCTGAGACGTCAAGAAGGGTGGAAATCTGTCTGAAAACCAAAAGGATGAGAACTCAAAAAAAATAATGATCCCATGAACAGCATGGAGGGATCCAGAGGAACTGGAGTGGCCAGGAGAGGAAATGCCAAGGTCACCTGAGGACCTTGTAGGACTCTGTGAGGTCCAGTGGGGTGGCAGGTGGTCCTGGTCATGCTCAGCTTCTCTGTATACCCCAAATTACATCATATAGACAGTGCTGTTATTGAGCTGAACATGTAATACGTGCTTGTTCCTCATTAATTCATTCCACAAGTGTTTAATCAGCATCTATTTTGTGTCATGTGCTCTTAGGGTCTGAAGCTTTCTCATCTCAGAGTTCACATTTACTGTGAATTTGGAGAGGGAAGCCTTTTAATCTATTAGTCTCCTAGGTTTTATCTTTTTCTTTCTTTTTTTTTTTTTTTTTGAGATGGAGTCTCGCTCTGTCACCAGGCTGGAGTGCAATGGTGCGATCTCTTGACCTCATGATCTGCCCGCCTTGGCCTCCCAAAGTGCTGGGATTATAAGCATGAGCCACCAAGCCCAGCCAGTTTTATCTTTTTCTTTCTCAGTTTTATACACTGACTATTGTTACTGCTAACTCCTCACATTAAGGGTGCCCAGGACAAGAGCATAAGTGGAAGTCTAGTTACAAGGCACGTTTTAATTTTTAATTTATAAATCAGGATCACAAACAAGTAAAAAATGTTCTATCCTCTTACTTTGATAAAAATACCCACTAAGGACTTGGAAGGCCAGGTTGGAGTTTGTGATTGTCAGTTGGCTTGGAGAAGTGCACCAAGATGTGGCAGTTTGGAGGGACAGTACTGGCCGGTGGCCGCTTCCTGCTACACAGTAAGGGACCTTGGGAGCTTGTGTGGGACCATCCCTGCCTGTGAGTTTGAACTTTCTTCACTCCCCATACCCCTCTACTACTTCTTGGCCATCCTCTGGAACTAGAGCAGTCTGCCCTTGACCCAAGAGAGAGGCTGCAATTAGCCTTAGAAGTAGGATTGCCAGGCGTGGTGGCTCATGCCTGTAATCCCAGCACTTTGTGAGGCTGAGGCGGGAGGATCGCTTAAGGTCAGGAGCTTGAGACCAGCCTGGCCAACATGGTGAAATCTCATCTCTACTAAAATACAAAAATTAGCCAGGCATCATGGCGGGTGCCTTTAAGCATCATGGAGGCTGAGGCAGGAGAATCACTTGAACCCTGGAGGCAGAAGTTGCAGTGAGCCGAGATCCCAGAAGTGGGGACACAGGCTCTGGGTGGACACGTCCTTTTTGTCTAGTAGGGAGAAATGGATGAAGGAGGCCAGAGGGTGGCCTTTAACTTGTGGAGCTGAGGTTAGGGCCCCACTTCCCTTGTGTTCAATAGTGGCACCAACCAAATGGAATCTTGTCACTTGGACCCTTGCATTTCTCAGGTCAATAATGACAACATGTATTTTCCTACAAGTTGCATAGTCACTAGCCTACCTCTTGAAACCTGTCCTAAAGTTTTCAAATACTCATTTTTGTAGACTTTGTCAAAAAAAAAAAAAAAAGCAAAAGCAAAAAGGTAGTCATGACTCCAGTCTTATTGAAGGCAATTGCAAAAAAGAAAAAACAATTTTCAGATTTTTAACAGTCAAACGAAAACCAAAGAAGATGGGCTTCATTTTGCTGCAAATTCTGTAGACATTGCTTTTACACATAAATTCAGGGAAACCCCTGATTTGCATTATTACATTTTTCAGTTTTCTGTAATTTATTTCCCTTTTGATTTCTCCTAATCATTAATTTCCTATATTTGTAATTTGTCTTCAGTTATTAGAGCTGATTTGTAGCATCCCATCATTTGCTGTGGATCTCCATCTGAAAATCAGAAAACAGTTTTTTTTTTTTTTTAAATGTGACTAATGAGGGCTTTGCCAATTCAAACGATGCACTGCATCCATTATGCTGGGCATTGCTCTTACCCCTAGAAATATTTGAATAAATAAGACCTGATTATTATCCTCAAATTGCTCAGTCTGGTGGTTGAGACACATAAACATATCAATTATAATAAAGCACAATAAGTGCTACTAGAGGGGGCTATGTGAGGAGAGAGGACTGCAAAGTTGATCTACCTGGGGGAGTCCGCAAAGATTTTAACAGGGAGTTGGCATTTCAGCTGGGGCTTAACAAGGAGCAGGAGTTTGCCAGACAAGTGAGAAGACCATTATTGTTCATTTTCCTTGTGAATTATTTATTTTTGCTACTTAATTATGACTCATGAGATATCTGGGCATTATATTCCATTGCCCATAAATCCAGATTTTCTATGTTTTCTCATTTTCAGCCCAGCATTTCACATTTGGGGGATAGTTTCTTAGGTAACTCTCAGTGTTAACATCTATAAAATGGACCTAACAGTGCCTATGTATAGACTTGTTTTGAGGATTTAAGGAAACAATGTGTCTAAAGGCCATGCACTGTGCCTGTGGCTGAGCCAGAATGTGCTTGGACACATGTCATGGAACTTCAACTCTTGTGGTTTAACCAAGTTGGAATTTGTTTTCCTGGGATGTCAGGAGGTCCTGAGGAACATATAGGACTGGTGCCTTGGCTCTCAGATAGGGCCAGGGTCTTGAGCTCCTGCTAACTTTCTGCTCTTGGCCCTTTCACACTTGTTGAGTCATGGTCACAAGATGGCCACTCCGCCTCCAGCCTCCTGTCCAGTGCAGGACGAATAAAGAGGAAGGAAGAAGGTAGTGCCTTTGTCAGGAAAAGCAAAAATTTACCAGGAAATCTCTATCAGACTTCTGCTTATGTGTCAGAGGCCAGAGCTTTTTGACATGGCATCCCCTGATTGTAAGGGAATCTGAGAAGGCAAACATCTTTACTGGACATTTTGGCATCCTAAGCAATACTGGGGTTCTAAATTCAAAAGGAGAATGGCTATTGTGTAGGCAACCAGCAGTCTCTGCTACAGCCTGACACACAATTAACACTCAATAGTTGGCTATGGGTTTGGAGTTGAGGTTACGTTGGTCCAGATCTCTCAGGGGATTCAAGATGACATCTGGTCTACAGGCATATATCTTATTCTATTACTATGAATATATTCTCAGTAAACTATATTACATTCATTTGTTAATATGAATACGTATCTATACATGCATATTATATACTATATTCTTCTGGGTTTATATAAAATATTATTTTATTTTACATGAAACCTTTCTTCCAAAGCCTTTTGGGCCATTTTAGGAGACTCAGTGTATTTTATAAATTTCAACCTCTTTTCAGGAGCATCATCCTTATGTTCTATAGTTGTCATAGGGTTGTTATGATCATACCCCCTCAAATGCTTTCACAGAAAATTATTTTTCTTCTTATGCCTAATGCCAGAAACTGACATAGATATCTGAGCCAATAGTCAGTGTCAACTCCAGAAATCAATGTTGTGAATTTTCAACATACTGTACAATCCAACCTTTCTGAAATGACTGATGCTGTTTTAAAAGAAAGAAGTAATCACAGTGTATGCTGTGCTTTATGACTTGTCATCATTGTGGATCAGAGGAGAGATACTGGCCAGATCTTGGACTTGGCTGAGTCAAATAGGATATGAGTACCGAGTTGCTGTCCTCTGTGTGAAGTGGCTCACAGACCTTCAGCTGGAGGACCACAGTACGAAGGGATGCTGGTTGTAAGATTTCATATCCTTACTTTGCAGTCCTCTGGCATTTACTGTGTGCTATAGAGCATAAAAAGATAGAGGACATATGATTGCCATGAAGGTGGTAGAAGGTGGTTAAAGACATAGCCTTTGGTTCGGTCCTAGTTTACTCTGCTTTGCCTCTTTCCTCTTTAAGCGTCAGTTTCTTCATGTGTGGAGTGATGGTAATTAATACCTACCCCTGTAGAGTTGTTTTAAGGATTAAGAAGAGATGATGCATAGAAAGCAGTTAGCACAGAGTCAGTATTTAGAAACTTCTCAATAAGGGAAGCTATTACATGTTATTACTATCAGATCAATGAACTTATTCATTGGTGTGAAAAGGCACCTACATAAAAATAACGGAAGGTTAAAGTAAAAACAAGGAAGATATAGCAGAAAACATCTATACAAAAATTGCATCATCATGTTGATGATTTTGTGTAAATGTCTTGGTTTGAATCTAATTGCTACATCTACAGTGACCTAAGTATCTAGTAGGTAAAATGAAAATTGTTTGAAAAATCAAGTTCTCACAATTATGTAGATAAGCTCTATGAAATTATCTAGATATTGATAAGTTAATATAATAGCAAATCACGACATGATATACCACCCAGCTCTACTTCTTACCTGTACTCAGCTCCCATTCTAACTGCTGTGCCTCATGGGAGGCAGTATATGCTGTTTTGATTGATAGTATGGGCTTTCTAGTGAGGAAGACCTCATTGAAACACTGGCAATTGCTGAACTTTTCTGCATCCTTTGTATAATTAAAAACAGAATTATCTACCTCAGTGTTGTAAGAATGTTTTAAGAAAATGCCTCTTAAGTCCTTAACAAAGTGTCTACCATATATAAAGCAGTTCATAAGTGGTTGTTATTTTTATTATTGGAAATTTATGCTGCATTCCAATGAATGACATTCTAGTCTTTCACTTAGCTTATTAATAATGTACTCAAGCATCTTGAAAGTATTTCTATGAATAAGATGCAGTTTATATACAATACAGATGTTTACAAATCAAGCATTGGTTAGATCAGCATTTCTCAAAATGTGGCGCAGAGCTCCCTGGGGGTCCCAGGAACTCATGTACAGGCGTCTCTGAGACACTTTCAGGGGATCTGGAAGATCAACTTTTTCTTAATAGTATTACAACATCATTTGTCTTTTTTATTCTCATTCTTTCATAAGTAGACAGTGGAGATTTCCAGAAGCTACATGATATGTGATATCATAATAGATTGAATGCAGAAGGGGATATTCAGCTACCTTCTTTTATTTATTTATTTATTTATTTATTTATTTATTTATTTGAGACGAGTCTTGCTCTGTCACCAGACTGGAGTGCAGTGGCGCAATCTCGGCTCACTGCAACCTCCGCCTCCTGGGTTCAAGCAATTCTCCTGCCTCATCCTCCCAAGTAGCTGGGACTACAGGCACACGTCACCATGCTCAGCTAATTTTTGTATTTTTAGTAGAGATGGGGTTTCACCATATTGGCCAGGATGGTCTCAATCTCCTGACCTCGTGATCTGCCCACCTCAGCCTCCCAAAGTCCTGGGATTACAGGACTGAGCCACCGCACCCGGCCCAGCTGCCTTCTTTTAAGCCAGGTTTTACAACACTCCAAAAATATAAAACAATGCCTCTCTACACTAAAATTTTTTATTTTAGAAAATATAATTATTTTTCATAAACAATTATTTACTTTACATATAATTGGTTTATTATTCTTTTGAAATGAATGGATAAAATATTTTATAATTTCTCAGTTTTAATTTGTAACATGGTAAATGTTGACAGATACAACTCACATAAACAAAACCTCTTTAGAGCATCCTATAATTTTTAAGAGTGTATAGGAGTCTTGAGATCAAAATATATAAAAATCGCTGGATTTGATCATATGGAATATTATGTAGTCATTAAAAAGTCACAGAAATATATTTGTTGATATGGAAAACTATTCATAATATATTAAGTGAAAATAGCAGGTTACAAAATGGTGTGAGATATTACCCTATTCTTGCTTAAGATGTATATACATATAAATGAAAAGATGATTTTAAGTATTTTATGTTTGTTTTGTCTGCATTTTCTGTCTTTTCTCATAATGAAGATTTCTTTAACAATAAGAAAAAGACAGAAATAGATAAAACTTGATTTTGAAAAATAATTCAATTCACAAAGGATCCATTAGTTGCTGTAAGCAAACACTTATGACTCTGAAGATGTATGTTTCTTCCTCTATCTGACTCCAATAAAACAAATCATTTGAAAACAATACAGTACAAATTCTAATCAAATTGTGCTGCATATTTTTGGGATAATTTGAAATAATTTAAAAAAAATTCATTCAAAAGAACGTTGAAATTTGACCAAATATTTTAAAAGCAACTGAACCAAATATTAAGATTCTGGAAAGGCATAGTGTTGTGAAACTAGAACAAGTTAATCATGGCTTAGTCTCATGTCCTGTTCTGAGATTAATTTATTTATTTTTCCTCTTCTTAATACTATACAATGGTGACTTGTATCATTCTCCAGTCGTATCATGTGTATTTGTTTTATCAGCAGCAGATTATATGGTCTTCCAGAGCAGGAACCAGGTCTTAAAATTCTTTTGCCACAATCATAGTACCCAGCAGAGTTCAATATATAGCAGGCACTGAATGAACGCTTGATAAAAAATTTAAGTGTTTCATCTTTCTTGCAGTCTTTTTTTCCATTAACTCATTCTCATTCCATATAAAAGCCTTTAAATGTCTTCATTATTGTATCATAATTTAAGTCTAGAGGGATCTAAAGAGTTCTTAACAAAATAGCCCTGCAGTTTAAAAAAAAAATCATCTTCTATGATCAGATACAGATGTTTATTACTTAAAAACAAAATAAAACTAACACGGTCCTCTCACTGATTTAGTAGCTAATGATTTCACACTCTATGGTGCTAATTGCCTTATTTATGTCTATTTTTCCATTTGAAATACAAGCACTAAAGCAAATATATGAGCAAATTGAGGCTATCCTGAAGAACAAGCAGTCTTCTCTAACAGCTATCATGCTCTGATAATTTCTAAAAGAGAAGGGAGTGAGGCAGAAAACAGCTGTAGGTTTCAAGTTCAAAGGACTACTAGCCAGTCATGGGGCTGCAGCAGTGCCTCCCACAAGTGAACCTGTGCTCTGACAGGGCAGTGGTAGTGGCGATGGCAGGTGGGTTCAATTTTCAGGTTGTAGCAACATAATTTGGTGATGGCTGGATATGAGGGAGAAGGAGGAGTTGAGAATGAAGCCAGAGGTCTAGCTTGGATGACAGGAGATTGGAAATGCCATCAACAGTGTCCATAAGGCATGGCGAGGAAGTGCCTAGAATGGACTTAGATAAGGACACATTGAGTGTAAGTTCAGTTGGGGACTCCTGTGCTATGTGAGTAGCTAACTTCTGAGAATTTCCTCTCCATTAATGGTTATTGTCCTCCTGCAGGCTTTTCAACACGATGTTCCCTGAGAGTAGAAACATCTCTAATCCCTGTTCCCTTGATTTTATTTGTGCATCTTGAGGGTCCACCTTCTGCATCTGCCAGGACCTCTCAGAAAGGTGCCAAATTACCTCAAGTTTCTTCCTGTGGACATTTCTTTGGATGTCATATTAGAATATCTGTTTGTCCAATTTAACATGCAATCTGTGTGTCTTCTGTTTCCACCTACATTCAAAAGTCTTAGATTGTGCTTAGATTATGAGTGCCTTAAAGGCAAGGCAATTGTCTCTACAATATGACTGAAAGTCTTGAAAAAGCAAATGGCACAATATTCCCAATCGGAGAAACAGTGCATTGATCTTCAGAACCTGAAGTGCAGGAATAAACTGTATTTTGTAATGGGCAGAACCCCACAGTGAGGCTCAGAATAACCCAATTTATTACCGTTGCTCTGCCCGTAATTCGCTGTGTGAATCGCTTAATCTCTCCAGGCCATAGTTCACTCAACTATAAAATTAAGGAAAAAGATGCTCATATAACAAGCATAGTTAACACATATTGATTATTTACTGCATAGCAAGCACCATGTTAAACGTGTACATTGTCTCCCTTATCAGCAATCCACTGTGGTGAATGAGTACTGTTTCTACTCCCACTTTAGAGATGAGAAAACTGAGCTTAGAGAGTTTAAGCAATGTGCCCAGGTTCACAAAGCTAGTAAATACTGCATCTGAATTCAAATTTGGATCTGTCACTCTCCCAAGCTTTTGCCCTTATTCACTAAACCACTGCTTCTCCAGGTCCCAACTACTTCTTTCTGAAATTTTCATATCAGAAATAAACAAGTTGGCGAGCATGGAAAACAGAATCATAGTGATTTTCCTGCCTTGCCAAAATCAAACAACAATGTTGGAAAATCAGAACATCTTTACAAACTTGAACAGGGCCAATACTTGATTTCAGTTGATCCTGCAACATGTTGAGAGCCTAGCCTTGTATCATGGAAACATGATGGGCACCACCTGGATTCCTGTTGGCACTGAGAGGAGGCCAGGAATCACAAGGGTGTTGATCAGGCTTTATGTGGTGGTGAGCCACCAAGGTCCCTGCCTCTAGTTAGAGCTCACGATTTATACAGAAGTACTGTGTGCATGATGTAGGCATCACAGCACTGTTGCAATGCTTGGGTGTCTGTGCTGGTGACAGAGCTGTTGCTCTGGGAACATTCCTAAAGGGAGTTTAAGATATTGCTTGTAGTTGTTGAAAGGTGTTTAATGATGATTATTATAGAATAGTCTAATTTCTGTGTCAAAGTAGCAAATTTAGAAAACGACCCCTCCTCCCAAATTAATTCAAGTCCCTGAGCACCTCCTGGGGACCAGGCAGAGGCTAGTTGTTGGGGGCATGAAGCTGAACAAGACATCAAGTACCTGCAGGAGCCTACACAGAGGACGCAGACATATAACAAAAATATGACGTGATGAGTACTCTGCCGAGGGAAGCACAGAGCACTCGGAGCACAGAATAGGCGGAATCTAAAAATGAGTTCAAGGAGGAGATATGTCTATGGACGAAGCTCCCTAAATAGAGGTCCTGTATTTGCTTTCCAGATACTCATCACAGAATTAGATAGTAATCCAGCACAGAGATTTTCATGCTCCTCTCTAAAAGAGAGGCTGGAGGACAGATGCAGCTGGAAACTGAAGAACGTGCTATGAAACCAGGGAGATCCTTTAGAGTCTCATGAGGATCTGTTAAAGGCTTTCTATGAAGGGCCAAATGTTTTCAGAAATTAGGTCACAAACATCTGTGAGGAGATTTTTAACACAGCAAGACCAAGAGCAATGGATTGCACCATTGCATTAGTTAGAGGAGGCTACTGTTGTGACAGAATAACAAGTCCATGGTAGTTCCAGGTAGATCTGGAGGACTCTGCAAATTAGTTGGGGATCCAGATTAATGGAGGTTCTGCTATCTTTGGTACGTGGCTCTCGAGGTGGCCCTGGGCATGGATGTCTGGCCAATTTAAGGAGAAAGAACATGGAAGATCTTATATAAGAGGGTTTTATGGGCTAGGCTGACCAGGAAGTGCCACAAATCACCCCTGTTCACCTTCAGTCTTTGGGCCACTGCTAAGTGGCCAAAGGTGGTTGGGAAAGATAATCAGCTGTGAGCTCAAGAGGAAGAGGAAATGGTTTGGTGAATGGCTCACAGTTTCTGCCGCAACCATGGATGGGGATTGCAGGACTAAACCAGAGAGGCCTTTTAGAAACTACTGGAAAGAGGAAAAAAGTAGAGAGAAGAGAAAAACATGATGACCTCTACTGACACAGTTTAAGTTCTTTATTTCTCCCTGGAATAAGGCAGAATCACAAAGCAATGTACACCTCCAGATTTTGCAAGTGAATTTTGCAGACTGAAGTCTGCAGGAAATCTATGTGTCTTTATGCAATATATACCTTCAATGAAAGCTATGGATATTATATGGTATATTCTAATCATTGTACTTCTAATCATTGTACTTATAACATCACGTTCAAATGTCATAATTGTAATTTCCAGGGGTGTTGGATTAGTTCACCAAAATTTGCATAGATAAAGATGCTACATTGCATTTTTTGAAGCAAACATTTTATTCAGAACACTTTTAGATTTATAGAAAAATTGAGATGATAGTGCAGAGTTCCATATATTCACACTCAGTTGCCCCTATTTTTCAAGTCTTACTTTAGTATGGTGCATTTGTTATAATTAATGAAAGAATGCTAATACATTATCATTAAAGTCATTATTTTGCTTTCCTTAGTTTTACCTAATGTCCTTTTATTGCTCCACAATTCCATCCAGGATACCATATTACGTTTAGTCACCATGTCTCCTTAGGCATCTCTGGGCTGTGATGGTTTCTCAGGCTTTCCTTGTTTTTGGTGACCTTGACAGTTTGAGCAGTGGTGGTCAGATATTTTGTAGAATGTCCCTCAGTTGGGATTTGTCTCTATTTTTCTCATGATTAGATCGGGATATTGTGTTTTGGGGAGGCAAATCTCAGATGTAAAGTGCTATTCTCATGACATCATATCTAAGGTACATACTATCCATATGACTTATTGTTGATGTTAATCTTAGTCGCCTGGCTCAGGTAGTGTTTGTCAGGTTTCTCCACCACAAAATTATCTTTCTTTTTTTCCGTTAAGGATTTTTTTTTTTAATTTTACTTTTCTATAGATTTTTGGGTTGCAGGTGGTACTTGGTTACACCTTACCATATTGTACCCTTTGGAAGGAAGTCACTGGGCACAGTCCACACTTAAGCAGTGGGAAATTATGCTCCACCTCTTTGAGGGCAGAGTATCTACATAAATTATTTAGAACGTATTCTTGCATGGGAAATTTACATTGCATTTTAAAAAGCAGCAAAAATGCAGAAAGACTAAATTAATGCTGTTGAATAGCAAAACTGTTGAGTACATGGACATGTCTTACATTCATTTATATCTTCTACTGCACTCATCACTTCGTAATAATAGTAGTTAACACAACTCAACGTATTGAGTTGTTGTCAAACAAATTCAGTCTTCTCAACAAAACTATTGAATTGCTACTATGATTACAAGAATTTTGCAGATGCAGAAACTGAAGCTTAGGGAGGTTAGAGTTATGAGCAGTTACCATAAATCAAATAACGTTACTTTCTTGCTTAAAAATTTAGTGTTTCTGGTTTCAATTATAATAAATTCAACCTCCTTATCTTGGCCTTCAGACCCTGTATAATACAGCCTAACTTATTTCTCTTGCTTCTCTCCTACCTATCTTCCCTTCCTTCACTATGCTTCAGTCTCAGGGGCCTTCTTTCTGTTCAAACCTCAACAAAATCTTGCTTTAGAGCCTCTGGATTTTCTGCTTTCTTGGTCCCAGATCTTCGAATGTCTAGATCCTTCTTATCAATGTTACTTTTCTGCTTAAGAATTTAGTGATTTCTGATTGAGGAGTGGTGGTTATTTTGTAGATCTATCAGGTTGCAGGCCAAATCTCATCTTTTAAAAGGGGCCTTTCCTGACATTCCATTTTAAATTAGTTCTCTTCTTCCCAGAATCATTCTCTTTCCCTTCCCCTGTGTCATTTTCTGCATAGCAGTTGTGACTCTGGGACGATTTCAGTAATGCATCTTTATTTCCCTCTAGGTTATGAACTCATGAGAATAAAGTTCGTGCCTATTTTGCTCACTGCTGTGTTCCCAGAGCCTAGAACAGTACCTGGCATATAGAAGGCACTTGGTAAATGTTGCTGCAGGAACGAAGAAGAGAGTAACTTGACCCAAGGAACAAGATAAGTAGGCAGCAGAGCTGGTATTCAAACTCATATCCTTCTGATAGCAGAACAAACTTGTAACATTTGCTGTAAACTCAAATAGGCACTCAGTAAGCATGCTGATTTGATCCAGCAACAATATACTCAGAGACTGAAGACAAGGACCTGATGGTTCATTAACTCCCATTAGTAACCTCAGGTCAGGATGCCCTACTTGCCAGCCCTGTCATTTGAGGCAAGCTACACAATCTGCCAAGTCAAGTTTCTCTGTCTATAAAAAGGGATAAAAATACTGCTTATCTCACACAGTTTTTGTGAGAATTAAATAAGATAAATATATGAAAAGTGTACTGAAAACTAAAAAACATGATATAAAGTTTATTTATTAGTTTTTATCAAAAAGAAAAATACACATTTTTTTTCCTGGGTCTTTCCCATGGGGTATTGTTTTGATTTTTGGTCTCACTCTGACACCCACGCCAAAGAGCAGTGGTGTGATCTCAGCTCACTGCAGCCTCAACCTCCATGTGGTGGGGAAGATGTGGTGGTGAGAAGAGGACCAGGTTGGGAAGGAGACACTGAGCTCTGTTTGGACTGGCTTGGACAATGTCATGACTCTGTATGCTGAGATGTCTTACATTCATTTATATCTTCTACTACACTCATCACTTAATAATAGTAGTTTACATAACTCAGTGTATTGAGTTGTTGTCAAACAAATTCAATCTTCTCAACAAAACTATGCTACTATGCAAAACTATAGCTACTATGATTACAAGAATTTTGCAAATGAAGGCAAATGAGGCCTACAAATACATGTTTTGTCAGTACATTCACTTTAGCAAACATTGGAAGCAGAATATACTACAGGTGTTTAAGGTTATTTTTCTCCCCTGGCTTCTGGGGATACACCTGCCTACTATGGGTTGAATTACATCCCCTTAAAATTCATATATTGAAGGCTTAAACCCTGGTATCTCAGAACGAGACTGTTTTGGAGATGAGGGTCTTTAAGGAAGTGATTAATTTAAAATGAGGCTGTTATGGTGGACCCTAATCCCACATGACTGGTATCCTTATAAGAGGAAATTTGGACACATGGAGAGATACTAAGGATGTGTGTAGTATTAGTCTGTTTTCATGCTGCTGATGAAGACATACCAGATACTGGGAAGTTTATAAAGGAAAAGAGGTTTAATGGACTCACAGTTCCCACGTGGTTGGGAAGGCTTCACAATCATGACAGAAGAGCAAGGGAGAGCAAAGGGATATCTTACACGGTGGCCGGAAAAGAAAGAATGAGAGCCAAGCAAAGGGGGTTTCCTCTTATAATACCAACAGATCTCATGAGACTTCCATTCACTATCATGAGAACAGTATGGGGGAAACTGCTCCCATATTTCAATTATCTCTCATCAGGTCACTCCCACAGCACGTGGGAATTATGGGAGCTACAATTCAAGATGAGATTTGGGTGAGGACAGAGCCAAACCATAGCATGCATGCACAGAGGAAAGGCCGTGTGAGGACATGGTGAGAAAGCCATGGTCTGCAAGCCAAGGACAGTGGCCGCAGGAGAAACTAAACCTGCCAACATCTTGATCTAGACTTCTCGTCTCCAGAATTGTGAGAGAATACATTTATGTTCTTTAAGCCACCCGAGCAGACTATTATATTACCCAAGTGAGAATTCATTTCCTTGAGAACTAACCACTATGTATGATTCACTCTGTAGTTTGAAGAAGCCTGTGTGTCCCAGAGTGTGGGGACAATTACCCCCAACAGGAATATGCAATGGGACATGTGGATAATCGTGTTTTGGACAGCAAGTTCAGTTTACTACCCCAGAGCTTAAAGTGAATTTGAATTTGTAGCAATGGTGTTCAAGAGTGGATGGATTTTTGTGATTTCTCTTGTAATTTTTCAGAGCTCAGTATACTGAATTATATTTGCTTCCTCTTTTAGGGTTTCAGTAACACACAAACAAGATGATGAATCTCTGCTTTAAATAGATGCTTAAAATGTTTTCCTGTGTGTTGAGAAGGAATGGGTAGGGTTCTCAGTGATTTGGTCCACTCTGCTCACTTTATGAAGGACACAATGTGGTACTTGTTTTGTGGCAAGAGTTGGAACTAAAATGCAAGTCCTCTGACCCCCAGAGCAGTGCCCTGGCCATACCACCTATTCAACTAGATTATATATTGGAAAACAGTCACATTTTTGTAACGTTTTTCAGCTTTTGCACTTGTTCCCTTATTTTTGGCACTTGTTTCCTCATGTCATCTGCTACTCTTCAGTTCAACACTAACTTTGGTTTAACAGTACTGTATATTGACTTCTGTCTTGTAAGCCTATGTGTATTCTCCTTTACTCAAATCATTGCAAATGCAGAGATTTGCTTGCAGAAATGTCCAGAAGTCCTTTGTAGCTGCCAAAGGGCTGGTAAGCTTAGAGTGTAAGTGGAAATGATTATAAGTCTCTCTGTGGAAGTGCTTCTCAGCCAAGAAGCCATTTAAAAGAAATGTCTTTTGTAAGCTTCAATTAACAGAACTTCTAAATTATTTGTTATGTGTATTTTTTCTTATTTAACTCATGAATTTAGAAGCTGATAAAATTTTTTAAGTAAAAAATTTTTAATTATGGTAATTACACATAATCTAAAATTTACCATGGTAATTTTTTTTTTAAGAGACAGGGTCTTACTCTGTCACCCAGGCTGGAGTGCATTGGTGCGATCATAGCTCACTGCACCCTTGAACTCCTGACCTCAAGCAATCCTCCTATCTCGATCTCTCAAAGTGTTAGGATTACCACCATACTGGCCTTAACCATTTTTAAGTCTACAGTCCAGTAGTGTTAAGTATACTCACATTGTTAGGTAAACAATATCTAGAACTTGTTCATCTTGAAAACGGAAACTTTATACCCATTAAACAACTCCCCATTATCCCCTTCCCCCAGCCCCTGGCAACCACCATTCTACTTTCTGTCTCTATGAATTTGACTACTCTAAGTTCCTTATGTAAGTAGAATTATACAACATCTTTCCTTTTGTGTCTAGTTTATTTCACTTGGCATACTGTCCTCAAAGATCATTCATGTTGTAGCATGTGTCAGAATGTCCTTCCTTTATAAGACTGAATAATATTCAGTAGTATGTATGTACTATGTTTTGTTTATCCATTTGTCTATTGATGGACACTTGGGTTGCTTCCACTTCTTGGCTATTATGAATAATGCTCCTACAAAGCTGGGTGTACAAATATTTCTTTAATACCATGCTTTCAATTCTTTTGGGCATATACTCAGGAGTGGGATTTCTGGATCATATGGTAATTCTGTATTTAATTTTTTGAGGAACCACCATATTGTTTTCCATAGTGGCTGTATCATTTTACATTTCCATGTGCATAAGAGTTCCAATTTTTCTACATCCTTGTCAAAACTTATTGTTTTCTGTTTTGTAAATGTAGTCATCCTAATGAGAATCAGGTAGTATCTCACTGAAGTTTTTATTGCATTCCCTTAATGATTAATGATATTGGGTATCATTTCATACACTTGTTAGCAGTTTGTATGAACATTGGAGATGTGTCTATTAAATTCTATGCCTATTTTAAAATCTGATTATTTGTTTTATTGTTCTTGAGTTATAGGATTTCTTTATATATTTGGATATTAACCTCTTATCAGATATGATTTGCAAATATTTTCTCCCACTCCATATGTTGCCTTTTCACTCTGTTGATGCTATCCTTGATACAAAGAAGTTTTTTATTTTAATAAAGTCCAGTTTGCCTGTTTTAAGTTTTGTTGCCTATGTTTTTGGTGACTTAGCCAAAAAAAAAATTGTCAAATCTGATGTCATGAAGTTTTTCCTCATTTTTCTTCTAGGAGTTCTATAGTTGTAGTTCTCAAGTTTAGGTTTTTGATGCATTTTGAGCTGATTTTTGTGTATGATGTGAAGTAAGGGTCCCGCTTTATTCTTTTACATGTAGAAATCCACTTTAACAAAGCTGTTTGTTGAAGAAACTTCCTTTTTTGTTGGATACACTTGGTATCATTGTCAAAAATCATTTGACATTTAAGTGTATATGAAAAGGTTGACTTTGGGGGTCTCTGGTCTCTATTTAATTCCATTTGTCGATATGTCTGTCTTTCTGCCAGTACCACACTATTTTGATTACTGTAGCCTTGTAATAAGTACCGAAATTGGGAAGTGTGAGACAGCCAACTTTGTTCTTCTTTTCTAAGATTGTTTTGGCTATTTAGGGTCCCTTGAGATTCCATATAGATTTTAGGATAAAACTTTCGATTATTTGTGTCTTTAAATTTTTTTCCAGCACTGTTTTGTAGTTTTTAATGTATACATTTTTTTGCCTCCTTGGTTAACTTTATTCAAAAGTGTTTGATTCTTTTTTATGCTATTATGAATGAAATTATTTTCTTGTCAGATTGTTCATTGTTAGTATATAGAAGTGTAACTAATTTTTGCATGTTGATTTTGTATCCTATAACTTTGCTGAATTTCTGTTTTTTTGTGTAGAATCTTCTTGGCTTTCTACATATAAGATCATGTTTTCTGAAAACAGAGATAATTTTACCTCTTCCTTTCCAATTTGGATGTCTTGTCTTTTAATTCTTTTTCTTGTCTAATTGCTCTGGCTAGGACTTCCAGTATTATATTGAATAGAAGGGGCTAAAGTAGACATCTTTGCTACCGAATAAAAAATTATCCTGTGTCAAAGAAATAGGAACATATAAAAAACTGATTTCAAAGGAAAACACTGAAGCTGACAAAAGTCAGAGGAATTTCTGAAGAGACAGTCATAGGCTTTTGAGTTGCTTTCCTGTGTACTCCAGCAGGGACAGTGGCCTAGGTCAAGATCACATTCAACAAACATTTATGGGCAAACAGATGTTAATCTAGGTAGTGAAGAATTAGGGAGCAAGATGGCCAGGTCCCTGCTTTCATGGAGCTTACAGTCTAGTTACGGTGAATATGTATACATGTCTTGGGGAGGGGCAAACTACAATCAAATAACAAAAACATTTTTCAAGAGATAAGTTTGTGTCCCAGTCACACTTGAATTACTCACCTTTACATGAAGGACATTAAAATTTTCATCCACAGAGATGTCTCCTCTAGGACTGTAGAAGATTTTCCTCTAGATCCCAGATGATTCAGCTTGGAGGTGCTGTTTAGCAATCGTGATGGTTAACGATTTTCTTGGGGTCTTGAGTCTTGACATTTTATATATGAACTCTTGGAAGAATAAGGTGTCTTTATCTAACTATTCCCTGATTTTTGAGTCTTCCTTTCCATATGGAAAGCTGACTGCCTCCTAAGGCAAGTGACTCATTCCTTTTTTTTTGAATGGCTCTGTCTTAGAAAGATCTCCCATATACTAAGCCAATAGTTATCTCACTGTAATGTCCTCTAAATTGTTCCTATTTCTTTTTGTACTCTGCTCAAACAGGTATGGAGCTGGAATTTTGGCCCATCTTACATGTGATATTTAAACAACACTGAAGGCTGCTTCTTTTCCTTGGCATAGTGATGTATAAAACAACCCCATCACAATTTTGCCAGACAAAAGTAACTGCCTGGCAAGGTGGAAAAATTCAGTGTGAAGAAGACAAAAAACAAACAAACAAACAAACAAAAAAACCAGAACCCCAAAGACACCCTCAAATCACCATAAAAATGTGTTTCTTTCACTGCAAATATTTCAGCAGGGCCTGTTCCTTACCATAGGGTAATTTTGAGGAACTCTACATTTAATCCCCAGGGCTGACCAAAGCTATGGTGATACGGTTTGGCTCTGTGTCCCCACCCAAAACTCATCTTGAATTATACTCTCATAATTCCCATGTGTTGTGGGAGGGACCCAGTGGGAGATAATTGAATCATGCGGGCAGTTTTCCCCATTCTGTTCTCATGGTAGTGAATAAGTCTAATGAGATCTGATGGTTTTATCAGGGGTTTCCGCTTTTGCATCTTCCTCATTGTCTCTTTGCCTGCTGCTGTCCATGTAAGATGTGACTTGTTCCTCCTTGCCTTCCACCATGATTGTGAGGCTTCCCCAGCCACATGGAACTGTAAGTCCAATTAAACCTCTTTCTTTTGTAAATTGTCCAGTCTCAGCTATGTCTTTATAAACAGTGTGAAAATGGAGTAATACACATAGTGAGCACCAAGCACAGAGGTTAACAGAATAAGGAGAGAAAGAAAGAGGTCAGATTTGGGTAGTGAACTATGCTGAATTAGCTGCTCTGCTTGGATCAGTGGTGCAAGCAGAAGAAAGAAAGGTGGCCTTCATAGAAAAGACAACTGGGAAAGTGTCTTTTTAAAAGCAGGAGGATTCTCTCACATCGGTAAGAGAAAAAGCATACATTTGGAGAGAAATAATTAGCTATGCTTAATATAGAACATCCTATACAAATGCCTGTACCTAAGAATGGCTATCTAAATACTGAATGTACATTAATTATAATCATTAAAACATGAAACCATAGAAATATAGACAATGGAGGACTGTATATTGAACATAGTTCAAGAAAGTGATTTTTTTCTTTGCATTTTTTGAGCAGTGTACCTTCTTAGAACTAAAGAGGATGTTTTTGCATTATCATACCAGTTTTTTTTTCTTTTTTTTGAGATGGAGTCTCGCTCTGTCACCCAGGCTGGAGTGCAGTGGCACTGATCTCTGCTCACTGCAAGCTCTGCCTCCTGGGTTCACGCCATTCTCCTGCCTCAGCCTCCAGAGTAGCTGGGACTACAGGTGCACACCACCATGCCTGGCTAATTTTTTTTGTATTTTTAGTAGAGACTGGGTTTCTCTGCGTTAGCCAGGATGGTCTCGATCTCCTGACCTCATGATCCACCCTCCTCAGCCTCCCAAAGTGCTAGGATTAGAGGATACCAGTTCTTAGTCTTTGATCCATACACTTGTTCTCAGGATCATATCAATAGCTAAATTTTACTGAAGCACCTATGGAGCAATGTCTTCATATCATCCCATAAAAGGCTCATCTTATAAAATGAGTATAATACTCTCCTTATTTTTTAAGTGTAGAAACTAACGATTTGTGAAAGCAAGCAAATTGCTCAAGTTCATACAACCAGTGAATGACAGACCCAGGCTTTGAACTCAGGATAAGGGCCATAGAGTTTGGGCATGTGATGTCCACCCTGGCCCCATCCAGCTGTTGGTGAGCAAGTAGGACCAATGGGGAGAAAAGCAAATGAAGTGGTAGACACCCATGTCTCTCCTAAGGGCAATCTTGGATCTGAATGAAATGGCATCTGAGATGAGGCTTGAGAGATAAATAGGTGGTGATTCTGCATTAGAAGGCAGAAAAAAGGTTGGAAGGAACAGTATGTGCAAAAGCATGAAGGAAAGTGAATGTATGTGACACTATGAAACATCCATATACATGAGTGTGGCAAGGACAGGACAGGAGTGGGTGTGACAGTTTGTACTTTCCAAAGATGACTGCAGCAGTATGTCCTGTCCTGTATGCTCTTCCACAACCTTGCCACTGCCCCATCACCTGATAGAATCTGATTTTTCTGCCTTTCAGTATGGGTGAGCTTATGACTCACTTGTGCCTAATATAAAGCGATGGAAGTGGCACTGAGTGGTTTCTGAGGTTAGATCATAAAACATGATGCAACTTTTACATTGTTAGCTGAAATACTCACATTTGGAGCCCTGAGTTTCCATATAAGAACTGCAATGACCTTGAGGCCACTATGCTACGAAGTCTGGGCCATGAGGAAAAGCCATTTGTAGGTGTTGTGGCTGAGAGTCATAGATGAAGTCTCAGCTGACAGCCAACATCAACCACTAGATACGTGCGTGGAGACATTTACACATTCTAATCTCTAGCTGTCAAATCACTCCAGCCTTTAAGTCTTTCCAGCTGAGGACCCAGACATACAGCAGAAATAACTGTCCTCACTGTACCCTGTCTGTGTTGCTGATCAGTGTTTTATGCCACTAAGCTTTGGGATGACTTGTTATGCAGCTATAGTAACTGGAACAGGTGGTTGTATTATGTAAATAGTTGATTAAATGTGTCTGGAATTCAGAAGAGATATATGGGTTGAAAATTTAGCCCTCAGAGTTTTCAGCATTATAAGTGATAGCTGAAATCTTAAGAGGAATTGAGATAATCCAGAGAACGATGTAGGATTAAAGGATAAGAGGGTAAGAATTTAACCCTGGTAAATGTCAACACTGAAGAACAGAAAAAGGACACAGAACAAGAAAAAGGCCAAGAAGAAAGCATCAGAGGAAGGACTGGAACCTGGAAAGGGGGTTATTAAGGAAGGCAGTGCATGAGAATGTTTTATGACAGATGAAGAGGTCAACACTCCCAGATGCTGTAGAGAAGGCATTGGAAAGGTGACCACGGGTTTAACAGCCAAAAGATGACATTGTCCAGAGCAGCTTCAGAGAGAAATGAGGATGCAGGACAGTCTGAGGTGTGGCAAAGATTGGGTGCCTTGTATAGTAGGTGCTTGATAAATATTTATGGAGTGAATGAATTTGAGGTGATGAAATAGAGGAAAGTAAGTTGGAAGAAGAGAGAAAAGTAAGAGAGAAAGTAAGTTGGAAGAAGAGAGCTGGAGAAAAGTGAGGATCAAAAGAGTTGAGGAAGAGGAAGAGAAGAGATTTTAGCATTTGTAGCATTTGTGGGTGGAGCTGCGTAGGTCTCTCCCACCAGCTGCCTTTTGCTGGCCTCTCCGATACCAGGGCTGGGGTGGCACTTGTACAGGGCCTGCTGCAAGCACCCCAGAGTAGCAAGGCTGTTCCAAAGTCCCAACCCTGAGTACTTTCCACCACATAACAGCACTGTCTGGATGACAGTGACATGGGTGAGTTGCTAACACTTCCCAGAATGTGCAGTCTTTTGTTTAATAAGGGAGTAGGGATTGGGAGGAGGGAGCAGTCAGCCTGCTATAAAACAGGATCATGAACTGTGGTCTAATATACAAGGGCCATGGACAAAGTTAAGAACAACATCTATTCTGACAGCACCTCCTTTCTTCCAAGAGCCCATAACACTTAATCCAGCACAATTCCCATGTGAGTATTTGGGTAGGGGAAGGAGGAGGGATGCAGAATAATCCTTTCAGACAACTTCATTTTCTAATTTTCCCTTATATCCAGGTTTAGAACCAAACACTTTGCTGTTTTCCCGTAATAGACATTTTATTGACTTTACAGTTTCTGTTTTACATTATCAATTTAAGCTGGTGTTGAAGTAAATTTGCCTGCCACAGATTCTTGACAAGTTGGCTTAGGGATGATTTATGCCCCAAACCCAATGTTTACTAAGTAAGGAGAATCCTTGTCTAAATATACATTGTAATACAGAATTAAAGGGATATATTTTCTCACTCTATTATCCAAGCTGGAGTGCAGTGGTGTGATCATAGCTCATTGCAACCTCGAACTCAGGCTCAAGAGATCCTCTTGCCTCACTCTCCCAAGTATCTGGGTCTACAGGCTCACACCATCATTTCTGGCTAATTTTTTTTCTTTTTCTTTCTGTAGAGAAAGGGTGTCATTATGTTACCCAGGCTGGTCTTGAACTCATGGCTTCAAGCAATCCTCCCACCTTGGCCTGCTGGGATTATAGGCGTCAGCCACCATGCCCAACACATATTATTTTAATTTGGCTTTCATTTAAGCCTAACTGATTTTCTGTTGAGCTGAGGTCTGTCCTGGGCTGGAGAAATTCTAGGTTGATGGAAAATTGTGAATGCTTAAAGCTGGTTTGGAAAATGAGTGAATCTTTGCAAAATCATGTGCTTAAGAGACCAACTTATACTAATCAGGATAGCAAAAATCCTTTAAGAAATGATAATTAAAGTACTTCTGCCTTGTATTTGCTTGCCAAATATTGCAGGGGGATAGACTTCTCCAGGCTGTATTCTAAAGCAGCTTCTTATGAAAAACGGTTAGAATCTCCATTGACATCAAATAATCAACCTGTTCTAAAGAAAAATCAGCCTTTGATTCTTCTCCATGCCCTAGGACCTTGCTTGCAAATGAGTGCATGACACTGTTGTCCTCTTACTATGCCACTAAAACCAAATGAAGAAGCTGTCAACTGCATGCCATTTCTCCTGTCAAATTATTATGAGACATAAGTGTCTCATAATTTGCCTCTTCCAATCTCCCCAAACTTGATATAAACTATATATATGTTAGTGTTCAAAAGGTATATTTCTTTACGTATAGGCAATGGCTTCATTTAAGAAGAACACAAAAGTCAAGTCTCGGAGTCAACAGAGTGGCTGCATCTACAGACATGACGGATTGCAGAATGGGCTATGTAAGGTGGAATCTGCCAGGTGGACACCAGGGAAGATACCCCAGTCTGTGTCTGGAGTGACAAGTTTTCAGGGTCAGCCTTGCTGGGGCTCTTCTTCCTTCCCCAGATGTTGTGATGGTTAATTGAATCTGTCAACTTGAGTGGGCCACAGAATGCCCAGGTATTTGGCTATGCATTATTCTGGATGTGTCCATGAGGGGTTTCTGGATTAACTGAACATTTGAATCTGTAAACTGAGTAAAGCAGATTGTTCTCCCCAGTGGTGGTGAGCCCTATCTAATCTGTTGAAGGCCTGAATAGAAAAAAAGGCTGAGCAAGAGAGCGTTTGCTTTCTGCCTGCTGGCCTCTTAGCTGGGGTCTTCTCTCCCCTCCCTTCAGACTGACTGGGACTGTAATTTACACCATAGGCTCTCCTGAGTCTCAGGCCATCAGCCTGCAGATCTTGGTACTTCTCGGCCTCCATAATCATGTGAACCAGTTTCTTTATCATAAATCTCTTTATGTATAACCTTATTGGTTCTGTTCCTCTGGAGAGGCTCTGTCTAATTCAGGCCTCCTGTCATGATATTCCTGGTCTACCGTGCAGGCTGCAACAACAGATGGGAATTCTGACAAAGTCATGATGTTGCGAACTGGGCATTGTGACCCAATGTTTCACACACAGTGGAGGCCTCTCTCGCACCCAGAGAGGAGACTGTGTTTCTGTCAATCAGATTAAATTGGTGGGGGCCATCACATGATTACATGATGATCTCTCTCCTGCTTCCAATCTTTCTTGGGTTGTTTGATGTGAAAGGTCATTTATAGGGAGTTTGAAGAGAAAAGTTTAGAGCAGATGAACAACAAATTGCTAAAGCAATTAAAAATTCTTGATCATCCTGGGTCGGATTGTCTAGTTTGTCAATTATTTAGGCTCTTTAATGTTGGTCTTTCCAGCTGCTCACCTGCTTGCAGGTTATTTTAGCAGCATGAACTAGCAACTCAATTTGAAGAAGGCCATGAGGAATGGCATTGGAAGAAAGGAAAGCAGAAGCAGTTGATGTTGCTGCTTTCCTTCTTTCTGGTCTAGATGAGGTTAGAGATTACACCTGGATTTTTTGGTACCCTTTACTAGGGGAAAAAGTAAAGAGTATGCCTCACCTCAAAAGGTCAGTTCCTATTCCTATGCTGTCACAATTTAGGAGACAGGCATGTCAGCAAGTTTGTTAAAATGGCAACTGGTAATTTTGCAAATCCAAGGAGACCTGGGGGAGAGGTTGTGTGAGCCTTCAAGGGAAGACACGTTTCAAAAATATGACTCAGGCACTCAAATGCTTGCTTAACATTTATTTGAGACATATAAAGTATTTCCACAAGAAAATCTAAATAAACCCGCAAATACTGAGTAGACGGACACAGAATGGAGCATGAGAAAGAAACCAAAAGGAGGCATGTGCAACAGTCAAACCTGACTCCCTGTTTACAGTGTGGTCTTGGCTACATCACTCCACCTCTTTGGGCTTCTACTGTCATGATGTCACATGAACCACATGAGGAGGTGGGTTCTGATGAGTGTTTTTCAAACTGTGTGTCATGATGTCCTATTGTCTGCAGAAGTGAGGATAGGCTTGCGGGGTGGGGGAGTTCTCAATTATCCCTACCCCTACTTCAACTCGAGAAGCTCCATTTTCATCTGTTTTATATACATGTGGGGCTTCCACACAATATTTCATTTGAAGAAAATTTTCCGTAACTAAAAAGAGCTTACATATCTTTGACGGGATGACCTCTAAGCCTCCTCTTGGCCATAATAGTTTGTGTAATTATTTCAATGCTCCTCACCAAGAGGTTAATCTCTTGGTGAGAGTAATCTCATGTCAGAGTTGCACCTAAGTGTTTACAAGTGGCCATAGTTTTGTTGTCCATTCATTCACTGCGTTTTGTTGGTTCACTATTGCAATTTTAAAAGTTCCTGTAAGAAACAATGGTTAAATTTATCATAAATTTTTCTTTATGGTCTTTTCTTACTTTTACTTCTTTAAGTGTTTGATTTTATTTTGAAGTCTCACAAGTTCCCAAATTAGATATTATTTTAGTCAGAGAAAACAACTGAAAGTTCCCCAAGTCCAAGATAAAATATCAAAAACAAACAAACAAAAACCAAGACCATTTGGCATGCATGTTAATATAAATGGGAGGAATTCCCTGGAACTTCATCTACAGAACCTAAAATTGCATTTGGTACACAACGTCTTATTGGGATAACTTAGCATCTTCATAAACCTTCTATTCTCCAGGCAGAGTTAATCAAAGGTCTGGGTCTTGCTGGAGAGAGGATATCTAAATCTTACCTTGTATTAACTTTTTCCCTGCTATAAAAGTGAGTTATGACATAATGAGATACATTTATAGAAAAAATAAAAGCAAATTGGCTGAGATGAGAGGATCTCTTGAGCCTAGGAGGTCAAGGCTACAGTGAGCTATGGTCATGCTGTCATGCCACTGCACTCCAGCCTAGGCGATAGAGTGAGAATCTGTCTCAAAATAAAAATAAATAAATAAGTAAAATAAAAACATCAGCAAAGATTTGTAAAAGTAGAAATACTCAAAGCTGTCAAGGAAACAATGTGACACTCTTAAACACTTTCCTTCTTTGCTGGTGGGAGCTCAGATTGGTAAATTGTTTCTAGAAAGTGAGACCGTAGCTGCAGTGAGCTATGGTTGTGCTTCCATACTCCAGCCTGGGTGATAGAGTGAAACCCTGTCTATATACACAAAAAACAAAACCCCCAACCTTATGATGTCTTAACAAATGCAGAATCTTTTATTCTTGGTGTCTCAACCAGTTTTAATTCTTTTAGAATTTGTTTCTTTTAATGTATATACAGTCTATTAAAGAAATAAGACATTTTTAGGGTCATAAAGCCAGGTCTGTGTTTTCAAAGAGGAGCTTGAAATATGTACCTCCAAATGTCACTACTGCCTAAAAAATAAGAATTAACTTCTTTATTATTGCTGTTGTTGTTACTGTTTAAAAGTGTCCCAGGAAAAACTCATAAAGTAAAAACATTAGACTCTGTCCTCTGGTCTTTTAGATAATTTTCATTTATAGTTCCAAGATTCTATAATGAGGCCCTCACTAACTAGGACAAAAAATGGGGAAAATCCTTTTATCAACATTCAGGGAACCATCTTCTATTGGCTTTTAGTAAAGTTTTCACAACTCTTGCCAAGACTCCATGAGGAAAATTACTCAGCAAGTACTTAGTCAAGCATGGCTGCTGATAAACCCATTCTTCTTGGTGATCCACTCACTTTCCATCCTCACAGACAGACATGGCCGTTGTCATCAGAATTAGTAGGGAGCAAAACCCTATTTATAAAGACCACTCATGAGCAAAATCAGTCTAAGGAAAGGCATTCCATCTTTGTCCATCTCTATCTCTCTATCAATCTCCATCTCCATCTCTATCTGTCTACATTTCTATCTCATCTAACTATCTCTCTTCTATGCATCCATCCCTCTGTCTCTGTCTCTATCTCTGCATCCATACTATCTATCTATCTATCTATCTATCTATCTATCTATCTATCTATCTATCTATCATCTATCTAATCTATCATCCAACCATCTATATCTATGTTTCTATGTATGTGTGTATGTATGTATGTATGTATGTATGCATGCATGTATCTATCTATCATCTCCTCACTCTGCTATAAAGCTCAGGAGTACAGGGACTTTACTCATACCTGTGTGTCCCACAGCACCTTAACTAAGAAATTAGACAATGTTTGAAGAATTTAATTACATAGCATCATTTTCCACATGTCTAAAAACCAAAATTCAAGAGACAGAAAGACAGCTGTAGACTTCATAACCCAATTATCACCATTTCTAATTAGATAAGTTAAAATGGACATATTCCCAAGAAATTATAGCAAGAATAACAAACTATCACTTATAAAAGGTACTAGAATCTTTTAAAAGGCATGTTAACAGACATTATCATTATTTTCCAAATGTGGTATTAACATTATCCTGCTCATGTTACAAATGAGAAATCTGAGGCTCAGAGATTAGATTCCTGTATGGTCCCAAATACATATTGGCATTATAGAAATGTTTCTTTTACAAAATGCTTCTTCCTAAAAGCCTGGGTCTCATGAGTTACTGCCCGTAAGGCCCAGAACATAATAATTTGAATATTCTCCACCAAACCATGGTATTTTCAAAATAGAGAACTGAAACAACAATGGATTGTAAGGCATTTCTATCTCCTCTATATGAATAGATGCACCAAATAATTACTTGGCAGTAGTATCTACACAAGGAATATATGTGTAAGTGACTATTATCTCAAGCCCAAACAGGTTTTCTAAAGCCAACAAACTACTCTGTGAATATAGACATTGTGTAGGAATCTGTTGCTTTGCAGCAAGTCTTCACTCATGAAAGTCTCTCTGACAACAATCTGGGCTAGGGCTTGGCACATTTCAGCCTCTCTATCCTTTATCGCATTTCTCTTCTCTGGAAATTCTGCTAGTATTTTCAGCAACCGAAACTAGATTCAGAGAGCTTCAGATTTTAGTACAAGTGTCTGATGAGTCTTGCTTACTTGGATCTGGACCACATGGCCAAGTAAAAGCTGCAAATTCTAAGCTTCTGTAAAGATAAAATAGGCAAACAATCTTGAAAAGAGGGATGGTTCACTCTGGCCTAAGAGAGAAAGGTGGCTACCCAAAAAGAGCAGTGGCTACTGAGTAGAGAAGACAACAGGCAAATTTAAAAATCTTACTCCAAGAGAAGAGAAGCCAACCCACAGTTGTGGCACCAGGAGGCTTTTGGCAGTTTGGGCCGTGATATCATGACGTCTATTACTGTGACTAGATTTCTCACTGTACTTACTGCCCTTTCAATGATGTGCCTTAAGTTTTGGCAGTAGTAGATAAACTAACTCTCTGGTTGATTTAAATTTTTAACTGAGCCTATACTTGGTTTTTAAAGTCTAGGGAAGGAAGGCAGTGGGAGAATGGATGTGGTTAAGAGCTTCCTGGGGTGACCTGGTGTGTGGAAGTTCAAGCAAAAGGACAAAGCCTTTCAGCAGCCACTCCTTCCATGAATGAACACTCTACTTCTCTTCCATTAGGGTCTATACTCTCTGCTCTCTGTCTAGTGAATTAGTCTCTCTAAAGCCTCTTCTGGACAACTATGCTGGTGTTCCACTGTCCCAGGAACAAAAGTCAAACTACCTTACAGGGTATTTCAGGCTCTTCACTAGAGGATCCAACCTACATTCTAGTCTTATTTCCTCTTCCTACATTCATGTTTCACATAGAACCATTAGTTATTCCCTGCATATGAACCCCCAATCCCACATAGACCATGTGCCCTTTGGGCCTTTGTGATATTGCTCATTCTGCCTCAAAATACTCCTTTCCTATTTCTGTATCTCTAGATCCTATCTCCTCTTCAAGGCTCAGCTAGAGACTTCTCAATGAAGCCCTCCCTGATTTCCAGGCTCATACCAACCCATATAATCACCTGTAAGCTGGAAGTTCTCTCCTTTGTCTAGAATCTGTTGTTTATGTACATGTTTTATCTTTCTGGGCCGGTTTGAACCATCCCTGCCTCTACCCTGAAGCATTTTCTGCCTTTCAATGCCTTGTTCCATGTGCTGGAATGCTGATCCTTAACCATGTTGCCAACTGGCTCCCTTGCCTGCAAGCTTCCACTTGTGTTCAGCCAATGGCAGGTACCAGAAGAAAGATCAGCTGTTGGGAGGAGAGATCTTCCCTCTCCTCCCTGTTTTAGCACTGTGTATCCACCAGTAGTCACTTCCCTCCAAGATTACAGCTTCTGCCAAGTGACCCCTCTTCTACTCCTCGGTTCTCATGAGTCTCCGGTTACACTCTTTCCTTCTCTTGCTCCTTTGGCCATAGGAGTAGTAATGGCTCATCCCATTGGTAGTGTCTGGGTGCCTCAACAGCCCTTGTTTATTCCTATGACATACATGTCTGTAGATAGCCCTTTCATGAAAGTCTTTTTACACACACCATCTAGAGTGAGCTGTGCTCACTCAATACGATATTGCAAAGGCCTAATGATGCATGTCTTACCTGGCACCCTGACTGATAAACACTCTTATCAGATATTCATCATGAAGGCATTATTTTCATGGTACAGGGAAATAATGTGGGGTGAGGGTCAGTTATCTGTAGAGACTTTTCATCAGAATACAGGGTATAGTGGATTGAATGGTGGCCTTCAAAGGAATATGTCCTGGTCTAATACCCAGACACTGTGAGTGCTATCTAATATGGAAAATGGGTATTGGCAGATATAGTTACATTAATACATGTAATCTTAATTACATTAAAGTATCATCCTGTGTTATTTGGGTGGGCTCTAAATCCAATGATAAGTGTCCTTATAACAGACAGAAGAAAAGACAAATACATGAAGAAGAGTGGTGATGTGACCATGTAGGCAAAGATTGGAAGCCAAAGAATGCCAACAGCTCCCAGAAGCTGGAAGGGGTAGGGGAGAATTCTCCCCAGAACCTCCGGAGGGAGTACTACCCTGCCAACACCTTGATCTTGTACTGCTGGCCTCCAGGACTATGAGACAATGCATTTCTGTTGTTTTGCACTAGAAAGTTTGTGGTCATTTGTTTGCAGCCCCAGGAAACTCATGCATACTAAAAACAATATTTGCAAAAATCCCAGAGGAGAATCCATCATGGATCATTGTCCTCAGTAAGGCCCAGTATGTTGGAACAAGTTAGACCGCTTGAAGTGATGACATGACATCCCCAAGGACCCCAGAAACTTAGAGGGTTAGTGCCACCCTCGATCACTTGGGCAAACTGAAGAGAGAAGTCTATCCAATTCTCTCAGAGTGAAGAATAACAAAGTCATGTGAAGGCTATAGGGATGGAAACATCTACTAAACCCCACTGCCAGAGATGTTTGGATAAATGATGAGCCTGTCTTTTGGATATGAACATGTTTAGCTGTGAAATAAACAGTCTTGGGACCTAAATGGTCCTGCTGAAAAGAGCTGAAGCCATTGAAGAATGCTTGAGATGATGCCCCATATGAAGCTACCCTTAAGAGAGCCACAGAAGAATGCTGCAGAAAACTCAGGGAAGCTCAGTGTGAGGACAAGAGACATTAAAATTGTGCCTAGTAAGGGCTGGAGCCAGATGAACTTGGAAAGCTATCAATTATGTGGAGGAATAAAGTTCACAAGCACATTCCACATGAACGTCTTCATGAAGGTGTTTTGTGGTTTGGAATCACTGCAGTTCCTGCACACACTATTTCTTGCTTCCTGTGGAAAGCTAGGAAACTATTATTTATACCTCCTCAGCCTCCCTCTTCCAAACCAAAGATGATGCCTAAGGGAATTTGTTCCATTTCCCCCTACAGTAATTTATCTTTAGAGAACCTCAAATATTCCTTTGATTGAAGACCAACATTCTGTAACAAATCTTCTGCATCAGGCCAAACCTCTGCAAGTAAGACTTCTTGGTGTTGGCCAATTCATGTGCAGAAGGCTTTATCCTCTTTCTTCTTTACCTTCTTTTCAATAGTCTTGGTCTTCTGAATTCACAATCTTTTTTTTTGTGTTCTTACTATTTGGTAATCATGCTGAACAAAAATTACAACTTCTAACATGTGTTGGGAGTGAAGTTAGTAAGCTTGATGCTCTCCTTATGGGAGGCTGGACCAGGTGGGGTCCTAGAGGCTAAGGCTGGTTTTAAATAGGGTGGCTACCCAAAAGTGGACCCAAGTGGAAGCTAATGCAAAACTCGGCCTAAAACAAGAATGGAAGATTGACAGCCAGAAAAGCCGTTCCAGGCATCATATCTGAAAACTGAGAACAAAGCAAGGATTCATGGCCCAGGTAGGGCCCTAGGGAAGGATGGGGGCCTGCAGCAAACTGGGAATTGAAATCCAGGACTCATTTTTATTTAGCACTGGCCATGATGTACTGCTAGGTCAGCTCAACTTAAGGGAGAAAAGTCAGGGCAAACAAGAACAGATTTGGGCAGTTATCCTGTCTGTGTTGGAGCCTCATTCAGCAAGAAAGAGTGTCCCCCTGCCCCCATTTTTAAAAAAACACACTAGAGCACCTACTGTATCAGAGAATGATTAAATAACACTAATTAATTAACTTTTAAACATCAACAATAAACGATGCCTAGTTTGGAGACTAAAATGACTGAACCCATTTTAACTCTTTAAGGATTAATAATCTGTATGATATCATTCAATTAATGGTCTATGATTAGTCAGAACTACCTAAGACTAAACATTTACACTCCATGTCAGGTCCATAGGTGCCTATTTATTGTTATTTTCACAATAGTATCTTTTAGGTGTTCTCTTCATTTCATTTTTACATCGATCCCTTTCAAAGTCTTACATATACCAGTAAAGCTGATTTTTTTTGAAATGATAGCCACATCTCTCCCAAATTCCCAGACAAAAATGCTATGTGTAACACTAAAGGGTTGCTTTACTATTGATATTGTTACCTTTGCCATATGTTCAGAATGTGATTTTCTGAGTGCCTGTGAAATGTGATCACCTCTGGTATATCACACAAATAAAAAAAAAATCAAGAGACATCTCATCTACTCAGTCTAATTCCCACAGGTTCCCGTGGAGATACCGAGCATGCCTAACTCCAGATGGGGATGTATATTCTGAACTGCTGGTGAGGCCAGGAATGAACAGATCAAGCAGGAAAAAGAAGGCAGCTGAGCAAAATGAGGCATGACATACAGTAGAGAACGCTGCAGCTAGAGTGCAATGCACGCTGCACCATTACTGTTTGAAGCTGTTGTGCAGATAACAGCTAATGGTATAAAACAAGTGTTGGATCCGATTTGCTTCTATACCTTGAATTATACCACAAGCCAAAATAAGAGACAAAAACAAAGCCCCAATCTAGGATGTGGCAGGCAGTGGGTAGCACTTTCAGTTACAGAACTACCTTAGCAAATGAAATTTAATGAAAAGAAACAATCTGGAGCTAGTTATACTTAAGAAGGATTTCACAAAGAGCTGCCTTCAGCCAAAAGTCCCCAGATATTTCTCCAGGGTTTATATTCCAGAGGTCCCAATTTGAGTTTGGTCCTGACTTTCAGGAAATCTGTGTTCAATTGCAGATCCATTACTTGGGAGGAAGAGGAAGTGACTCCTTGATGAATAGTGTAGACCATGAGATAGTCCAACATTCTTTAAAAAAAAAATCATTCCACAGTGGGGTGGGGAGAGGGAGAGCATCAGGATAAATAGCTAATATATATGGGGCTTAATACCTAGGTGATGGGTTGGTAGGTGCAGCAAACCACCATGGCACATGTAACAAACCTGCATGTCCTGCACTTGTATCCCAGAACTTAAAAATAAAATAAAATAAAAATTATTCAATACTTATTATCAAATGCCTACTATGCACCAGGCCTGGGCTAGACATTTCGGCTGTAACTGTGAGCAAGACATGGTCTCTGCCTTTGAGGAGTATGCAGTTAGAGTTGGAGACAGAGCAGGGCGTTACAGGTAGCTTTGCCTGCTGTGAGAGGAGGCACAGTGTGATAAGAAGGCAGGCTCTGAGTTGCATTCCTGCATTTGCATCCTGGCTGTCACCTCCTGGGGTGAATTACTTAACTTCTTTGGACCTCTGTTTCCTCATCTGTGAAGTGGGGATAGTAATATTATAATATCTTATACACTGATGGAGGGGATGAATGAGTTGACGCGTGGAAAGCACTCAGAACACGGCCTGGTGCATATAGAGCACATATGTATTAGTCCGACGGAGAGAAAAATGGGTGTTATGGAAAGCATGGGAGCAGAGCATTTTGTCACATGGGAGTTGGAGAGGCCTCTCTCCCAGAAAATGACATCTCAATAGAGCGCCAAGTATGAGTAGGGGTTAGCGGGTGGGCGAGGCATTGGAGCCTTGGGAAAGAGGGGGTCGGCGTGTGCAGTGAGCAAGGCAGAAGTGATGTCAGCAGACGTCCCCTCAAATAATTTAGTGTTCTCATGTTGCCTGATTCATTTGGCAGGAAAAACAGGTTCACAAGTTTGCTGCCTTCACCAGATGACAGATGATGGTTTCTCCAACACCTCCTCTGTGAAATAGTCCCTGCCTTCTTGGGTTAGCTCTTCTCTTTGCTGTATCTGCAAACCCCTTAATAACAGAGTCCCAGGACACTGCAAGTGTTAACCTGTCAGTCTCCCCGACCAGGCTGTCAGCTCCAGGAGAGCTGGCACTGTTTCTTTTACACATATCCTGGTGTTTCCTGACATCTAGAACAAGATCTGGCTTACCTTGGGTGCCCAGGAAAAATGTATTAAATAAACATCACAGCCCTTTTGTGACAGAACAGAGACTCACTTCACAGTACCATTTCTAATCTTGTATTCTTTCATCAGAATTCAACATCAGAATAATCTCAATGTATCCATTTCCAAATGTTCTATCCTTTTCAAATAGAACATTTAATTTCTGTCTTCCTTCAGGTGCCAAAGTGTGGGCATGATTTGTCCCTCCTAAATCAAGTAGCTAGTATTTTGCTGCAATGAGGTAAACATTACAAAAGAAAGACAAATTAACAAAATATATTGAATTTGAATGAGCCTCAAATTTCTGAGAAGCTTGGCATTCATGACGATTCTCCTGCACACTATAGAGCAACAATACAAAAGTAAACCTCTCATTGCTAACTTCAACCCAAAAGTCAGAATGCTTTGTTCAGCCTTCCTTAGGTTGTCTTAGTTAATTCTCCTTCATGCATTTTTCAAGGGCCTGTTCAAGAAGCCCATGAACGACTCACTCATGGATATTCTTCTTGGCCTTTCTCTTTCCTCCCTTTTCTTGAGGCTAGAGGTTGGGATTTTAAACCTGCAGAGCACTGCTAGCCAAGGAACATTTTTCTCCTCACTCAGAATCACTCATCACTTTTGCATAGTTACCCAAAAGACAAAAGTTTAGGAACATCTCCTATATGTAATTGCAAAGACCATTTCTATATCATAAATACCCGATGCTATGAAATGGGGGTGAGGCACATATTTGGCTAGGTGACTTCCTGCCCACACACTGCAACCAGCAGGGGAGAAGACCCTCTAAGATCCTTGTATGGGAGGGTTAGAGATGGAGACCTTTTGTTGTCATTGTACATGAGGGGGATGCCTCAGGCCTGCCAGGGTTATGGCCCCAAAGGAAGATATAAGAATTATTGATTCATTTATTTATTTAACAGAGATGTATTGAGTGCCCTGTCTGTGCTGGGCACTGTGTGCTTGGCACTGAGGATATAGCACAAACAAGATGGACAAGGACTCTGTACTTGTGGGGCTCGCATTATCATGGGAGAGAGGCAGACATTAAACACATATGGAGATAAACAAATAAGATAATTCCAGATAGTGACAACTGCTCTGAAGCACATAATTCGGGGAAATAGCACAGAGAGTGATCAGGTCCAAGAGGCACTTTAGCTAGGGTGGTTGGGGAAAGCCTCTCTGTGGAAGTGACATTTCAGCTGAGAGTCAATGTTGAGAAGCATTCCGCCAGATGAAGACCTGGGTGGGGAGGAGAATATTCTAGGCAGAACTTAGTGACAGAACAGGACTAGCTATATTTATGGCTTCTGTCTTCCTGCAAGACATACCGATTACACCAGAAAAAATCACAACTTGAGCATTTCCAGATTACTTAGGGCCTCTATGTGATGCCACTCAGAAGACATCATGTACACTCTGATGTTTTGTTCTTTTGCTGTGGGTGTTGGAGCCGATGCTCTAAGACAGGAGTGGCTGCTTTGTCGTGGGGTCAGGGTGGGGTTAGAAAGAAGGATGCTGTGGCTGGAGTGGAACAAACAGGGATGGTGGTTTGGTTTGATTGCTGTAGTTAGGACCTAACAACAACACAATAAAAATTGCTATTAATAATTACCATGCTGATCCTCCAAAAGCATTATCTTGTTTGTCACAAAAACTCTAGAAGGTATTTGCTATTATGTCCTCTTATGTCCTCCTTTTATAGACGAGGAAATGGAAGCTTTACAGTAACAAGATAAGAACTAGAGTTTAGAGAGCAAAAGTGATCAGACCATGAAGAAACTATTGACAATGTTATAGAAACAGGCAGAAAGAGTCCTGACTTGCCCTTTCCATTTGGAGTTTCTGAAGTTTCTTTTCTTCTCTGAGAATGGCTTTCACTTAAGCTAATCACATTAGCCTTGATCCATCAGAGTGAGTCATTGTGAATAATATTTCCCGACATTTGACTTAATGGTACTGGCAGCATCACACAAAACATTTTTACCCTCTTTGAACTCTGTTAGGTAAGGTGATACTGACATTTATTAAACACACTTCACACTCAACTAGGAAATTATGCTCAGAAAGAATATGGAGTTCCCTATATGCATATGTAATTCTGTATAGTGAAATTCACAGAATATCACTTAAGTAAAAGCCACACACAGATTGGAAAGAACCCCCATCTGACGGATGAAAGAGGTGATTATTTTCTGTCTCATTTGGTGATTCATTCTTAAAGATTATATAGTACCTTATCTCTAAAGCCATGGTTTTCCTCAGCCCCCAAGCTTTCTTTTATACTTACAGAGAGCTTTGATTAGAGAAAGGACCATGTTATTCTTTCTCTAGAGCATGTGGACTACACACCAAGTCCTAACCTCAAGGCAGAAGAATCCAGGGGGCTCTGGAGGGTCCAAAAGCAACAAAACTCCAAGAAGCTGCCTTGATAAAACATGGCAATTACCCTTCTATATGAAACTTCTGATTGAAGAAAATGATTTCAGGATACTAAAAGGCAGGTCAAACTCTGCACTTGACTAGGAGAGTAGAGGCATTCTGCCAGTGGTCCTCTTTCCACAACAAAGAGGAAAGTGAACTTCAAAGAACTTGGGTCTGTGTGCAATAACTTTATCAGGAAAAAATGCCATAGGATGTGCATCTTCTCTTCCTACATTCATGATCACCAATGATGCACATTTTAATTGGGGGTCCTGCTTATATAAACTGCCAGAGCTACAGAATGCTAAAGTACAGAAATGAAAATGGAATTAAATCCCATTAAAAGACACATGTAAAATTTAACAAGTCTAATTCTACATCAAATTAAAAAGCTTATTTTAGTTCAAAATAGCTATCATTTCTTATATGGTTAAATTTATTTATCTACAAAATAGTTTCTTGCTTTTTAACACTGATTGATGTGAAATAATTTTACACAGTGCATTTTACCCAAGTCCCCAAGAATACCTCATATGTAACAGAAAATTCCCAAGAAAAGCAAGGTTAAAACGAGTCCCAGTGCTGAAGTGACATGCTTTCTGAAATCACAAAACCAAACACATGGTCTGGACATAAGTTACATTTATATTTACATAAGTTAATTCATTTATTTTTATTATTTATTTATTTATTTGAGACAGGGCTTCTCTCTGTCACCCAGCCTGGAGTGCAGTGGTGCGATCTCAGCTCACTGCAACCTTCACCTCCCGGGTTCAGGTGATTCTTGTGCCTCAGCCCCCTGTGTAGCTAGGATTACAGTCATGAACCACCATACCCACCTAATTTTTGTACTTTCAGTAGAGACAGGGTTTTGCTATGTTGGCCAGGCCGGTCTCGAACTCCTGGCCTCAAGTGATCCACCTGCATTGACCTCCCAAAGTGCTGGGATTACAGGCATGAGCCACCATGCCCGGCCTCTCATTTAGTTTTTATGGTTTCCCTATGCCACGATTGTTAAAGATTGTTAACTCTATTTTATGGATGAGAACTCAGAGGCCCAGGGAGATCAAGTAATTTGCCCAAGGTAGTGCAGCCAGTAAGTAGAGCCAGGGTTTGAAGGGAGCCAGTCCGCTTTCAGAACCTGACCTGGTAGCCACTACAGTAAGTCACTTCTCAGTGCCACATTTTCTCTGATTCACCACTAAAATATTTGAAATCATGCCTCTTCCAAATATCCAGAGCATATTGCTATGGTACTGAAATCATCACTTTTAGGAGTCTATTATTTCTATCTTTAGTTTAAAAAAAACCCCACAAAAGTAATATGCATTCTATAGAAAAATTCAAATAATGCCGATGTGTTAAAAATAGCAAAAAGTCATAGCCTGATCTTTAAAGGACTCCTATTTTACAGGTGATGGATTTGATTTTTAGAAAATCGATGTCGTTATTTATTCCGGATGATTATCGCATAACCTTGTTCCCCTTCATCTGTTCTTTTCCACATACCCTCCACCACTATTTCTTACTGGCTGGACTGCTTTTTGTAGACAGCCCAAGACTTCACTCCTTGCCGATACAGTGACAAGATATGCTCTGCCCTCTTACTCACTCTTATCTAGAAGGTTCCTGAAAACGGAAGACCACGTGGGAGTTCTGTAAACTATGTATGTTTCTTCACTGTGCACAACAGGAAACAAGCTGAGTGCACATGTGATAAGATGGTAATCAAAAAATATCAAACAAATATCTAAGTAGAGGGAGGTTTTGATATCTTAGAACCAGAAGTCATCTCGTAGATAATCTAACCCAAACCATTACTTTACTGATGACAAAATGGAGACCCAAAGAAATGCAGAGGAAAGAAAACATACTTTGGCATCCAAAAAAGAAAAGTTTGAATCCTGACTCTGCAACTAATTGGCTGTTCAATCTTGTCAATGTCCCTAACCTCTTTGAACCTCAATTTATTTTTCTATGAAACTTCGAAGAGGGTTACCACTTTACTCCACTGCCACCACCATCACTCTTTCTAATAGAACACACCATGTTCCTCTGACTGGTTTCTGAATAGCCTCTTGACTTCTTACCACTTGCAATCTGTTCTTAGCCAAAGTGGACTTTAAAAAAACATAAATCAGATCATGTCATACTTAAAGTTCTTCAAAGACTTTTCGTTGGCTCCAGAATCCTGCAAAACCTCACATACACTGATATTGTTTAGCTGTGTCCCCACTCAAATCTCATCTTGAATTGTAATCCCCATCATCCCCATGCATTATGGGAGGGACCTAGTAGGAGGTAATTGAATCATGGGGGCAGTTTCCCCCATGCTGTTCTTGTGATAGTGAGTGAGTTCTCACAAGATATGATGTTTTTATAAGCTTCTGGCATTTCCCCTGCTGGCACTCATCCTCTCTCCTGCTACCCTGTGAAGAGGTGACTTCTGCCATGATTGTAAGTTTCCTGAGGTCTCCCAAGCCATGTGGAACTATGAGTCAATTAAACCTCTTTTCTTTATAAGTTAGCCAGTCTCGGGTGTTTATTCATAGCAGCATGAGAATGGACTAATACATGCACTGACCCAGCCTTCCTGCCTCCCTTCCCTTCTTGGCTTTCCTCAGCTCTCCTCTGGCCACACAGGCCTCCTTTCTTTCCTGGAACATACAGAGCTCTTTCTGGCTTGAAAGCCTTTCTGTTAGCTGTTCCACTGTCTGGGATGCTTTCTGTCTTGTTCTTCCATGGATAGCTCCATCTCATGCTTCAGGGCTCAAGTAAACCCCCATTGATGCCTCTGACCATTCCATCTGAAAAGGCCCATCTATTGAACTTTGCGTATCATATAACTTTGTATATTTCTTTCACAGCACTTTTCATCATCTATAATTATCTTTTTTATATTAATAGATAAAATATGTTTAACCTTAATTATCTGTGTCTCTTCTTACAACACAACATCCTTGTGGACAGGACCCTTATTTGACCAGAACAGCATCTGATGCACAGGAAACAACTTCTCAAGTGATTGATATTTTTTATTAGTAACAATAATAGACATCTAAACACTTTAAGTGAAATCACAGGAAACAACCCCTTGCTCCAGTGGGACTTCCTTTGGGCTAGAAGAGTCAACCTTTAGGCTTTTGCTATCTCCCGGGGACTAGGCAAGTCAGGGAGGGGGAAATGCTGGGCTGGGATCAGAAGATTGAAGAAGGTGTGCTAGAAGAATTCTGGTGCACACAGCCAAGGCCAGGGGGTCAGCATTAGTAATGGCAAGTAAGGCCAGGGTCTGGAGTCTCTGAATTCTGCTCAAACCCTTTCCCTGTCCATCCCCACCATGACTATACCCCTGGGAGCTGGATGTCCAGAGAGCACTCTAGGACATAAAATGCTTAGTGTTACTATCTGGGACTCTTAGTTACCAGGAACTTTTGACTTTGGTTACAGGGAGACCCAAATTGCAATCTTCATCCTCTAGCATTTTGGCGACCCAGTCACAAGTCCTTGCCTAAGCCTAAATGTTTCCTCCTTGGAGGTGGTACAAGAAGATAATCAGGGCAAGCAAAGAAGAAATGCTCAGTCCATAACAAAGGCCGGCAATTCCAGTGCAGCACAGAGGCCTCGGAGTTTCCTATCAGCAAGAGGGCAGCCTTGAGGTTCCACACCTTGAGGTTTCACATGACCCTCAAGGGTCAAAGAGTTATGATTCCACCTGGGGGGCCTTTTGGAGCCCTTAGGAGAAGTTTTATCCAATATAATCATGCAGTAAGGGAACTAGGGACAAGGTAATTCCTCAGAGCAGCACTTTTATGTTTCATCAAGTCTGAGATAGAAGGAGGGGGTGAATATTTAATATCTTAAGTAAATTTCCAACATGGAAAGAAGGAATGTACT